>NC_092858.1:29805061-29899136 GCF_032062135.1 Pyxicephalus adspersus
GAGGTCTGACAGGTGTAATGGACAACCTAAAAGGCCATCTGAGGTTCATTGCATGAGCATGCAACTGTTAGTTTTGTAAAGTGCAGTGAAAAAGATCTTAATAGAACACTCGGCATAACAAACCCTCATGAACACATAGTACTACCACTGCTTAGCCACTTTGGTTGATGTATTAAAATTGCCTCTTAAATAAGTAATCACTGTTAAACTTTAGTTGAATTATAAGGATTATTAGCTCCTATATTCAAGCTGAAGGATCACGTTTAGTTAAGCAAGTGGTAACATCAATTCTTCCATTGGAAAGACTGCAAAGTTATATTAACTTAGCAGATAAGGGGATCTGATCTCTGCTGCACTTATGCTTCCATTTACAGGTCTCTTCCCAGCCCTCAGTCTGTGATGGGACAGTGAAGAACCAGCAGGCTGATGCACTCATTTATCTTTTCTCCTTGATACGTTTCATAAATTTTAATAGGACTGATCAATATTGTTTGTGGTGATCACATTGTGATGTCCCGTGCCTCCTGAGGAAGCAATGCTTGCAGAAGGTGTCGAGAAATGAAAAATGGGACATTTTTTATTAACATCTATATTGATATAATCTATAGAAAATTTTTCAACTGACATCTCATGTATGCCTTTTAATGAATAATAAATTATGTTTTTTATAATTAATGTTGTGTAAAGAATACTTAAGTTTGGTGCCTTAAAAGTCCAATAAATCTGGAAAAAAGAACATTGTAGAAACTTTAACTATGGATGTGGCACCTATATTTTATAGCTGACCCCCAAATTAAAAACTTTTTGCACTCATTTATCTGTCAACTGCAGTCTGTGCAATAGGAGCTGATAACAAGTACATATACTGTTTTTCTTCAATGATTTATTGAATTAATGTGTATTTTAGATCTATCTGGGTTAAGCTACAACTTTTATTATGAACTGTTATCAAAGACAGAAAGCCCATCTTCAATTTATTGTATTACATCACCAATTCACTTGCATCCATGGGCGATTCAATAAACATTGCAGGTGTAAGTGTATGCCATTCATTTCCTGTGTAAGAACAATTATCTCTTGCTTCAATGACTGACATTATGTGTGCACAGGAATTGACTTTTTCTATCCTGGAAATCATTGGCGTCTTAAGCACAAGATATTTAGCAATGCAAAAAAGGAAAATTGCAGTGCATAGCCCTTTCATGGTTAAAAGAATGCAGCAATCCACAACAATTCATTTATTTCATGTAATAAAATTAAATAAAGGAGACCTATGTATTTTAAATTACATTTAGGTAAATATTTAATTAAGATTAGTGCACAGTAAATAACCTTATCCATGCCGTTAATTGCAAAAAAGTGCTTTCATGTGAAGCTTGCAGAGATATATGTAAATGGAGGCAGACATTATTGCTCATAACATGTATAGGCTGTGGTTCTCTCTTGATAATGTCCAATTCCTCCTGAAAAATGGCAGTACATGTCCAATGCCTTTACAATCCTGTGTATCTGTAGTATGAGATCATCTAAGGTATTAACAGCTTCTGACTGCTAATCTTAGGGAGTCACTACTACAGATCTAAAGAATTTACAGAATAAATACAGAAAAAAATGCATGAAGTTTACGTTTTACACCACCTCTTTTCTTTGCTGAATCCATGGGGCTATACAACTGCAAATAAATGATCAAATGTGAAGCAATGAGCAGGAATGCCTGTTAGCACGTGCAAGCAAGACCCAACAACTGATTCTGGAGTACAGTGCCATCAAAACATAAACAGCGCCTCCGGAAAAGAGTGGTGAGCCAACGTGGTCAATTTGAAAATAGGCTCCGAAACCAATGCTGGAAATCTGGAAGAACCAGGTTATCGATAGACGGATTTTTGAATGTCAACCTGTATATGTCTCAACAGTCTTCACATCCCTTGTTTCTTTGCTCGCATTAGGTGAAAATTCTGTCCTCAGTTATTCATTTAGGATCCACATGGTCGGCAGAGGAAGTCATTCCGTATGACTTTTTTGCCGCTATCTGGGTTCGGAACTTCTGCCGCACGGACCCACTGTGGCGCCATTCCTTTGACTGTTCCTTGGTTTTAAGATCATAGATGTGGAGCCAGGTTTTATTCTCAGTCACTAACCTAGCCAAAAAGTCCTGTGCAGCTTCAAAATGGGCCAAAACAGCTTTGGATGCTTCAACTCGTTCCTTCTTCTGATCACTGTTCAAACATTTCAGCACCCACTTTGCTGAAAGCTTGCCCATGTCTCATGTCTAGGATAGTGGTGATAACAAACCCAACACGCTCCCGTGAGATGTCAAGTACCTGGGCTATCTTTTTTGCGGATATTCGCCGGTCCTCAATAATCAGCTCATGGACAGCTTTGCAGGTTGCCGGGTCAGTTAAGGTTGGGGGGGACCCACTGCGGGGCTCATCTTCAACGGTGAAATGCCCAGTCTTGAAACAAGATATCCAGGTTTTGACAATGCTGTAGGACGATCACTTCTGCCCCAGTGTTTGTGATATCTCAGTGTGAATGTCCTTTGCTGACTTGCTGACCCTGGAGAAGCAAAAATTTCATGACGGCCCGTAACTCCAACGACATGAAACTTGCTTGTGCCTCTGCCATCACAGCTTCTCACTAAAAGGAAAAACAGTTTTAAGAATCACAAAGACCTGATATTTGCACAGTTACATACTAAGATATCAGGCTGTCATATGCCCCCACACTCATTTTTCTATTTCATCTGGAGGGGGACAAAGCCAAGAACTTCTCAGCACCTCCTCATACAAACTAGTGTGTATCAGAGAATTCAGATAGATTTGAACTGTCATCCTCAACCAGGTTTCCTCCAAAGGTTGACAAGAGTTGTTTTGAATTTGGGGATGATTGACTTTCCATTTGCCAGTCCCTTCATTGTTCTTGAGCCAGCACCACTTGGCAGAGCCAGGAGAATGACACCAGATATCATTTAACTGTGATACTAAATGTAGCTAGTAGCATTCAGACCATCACTGTAATGGAAATTTTCTTCCAAATGACCACTACTTTAACAAGCATCTAACACTCAATGCAATGGTTTTAGCAAAGATTCCTGCAAAGGCTGAGTACGGCTAGGTGGCAATGTCTAGCCTATGTATTTATTTGTATAGCCCACAACATTTTACAAAGACCATAGTCATGTCACCAACTGTCCCTCAAAGGGGCTCACAATCTAAAAATAAGTGTCTCTAGTATAGTCATTCACAGTCTAAGGCCAAATTTGAGGTGAAGCTAATTAATTAATTTCAGTTTTTTGGGATGGGGGAGGAAACCCAAACAAACGTGAAAAACATACAAACTGCATGCAGATAGTGTCCTGGCTGAAATTTGAACCTGTGCCCAAGCGCTGCAAAGACCAGAGTGCTAACCACTGAGCCAACCATGCTGCCCACTGGCTACTATCATACAACTGGCACCCCATTAATCTGGCATAACCAAACTCCAAAGTTGCAGCATTAGAATGCAGCACCTAACTATGCCATTAAATACCTTTTGGATGTCTTCTTCAAAGTGCCAAAGATGCTCATTTCCTACACTTTTCTATTGGTCCACCACTACAATCTGTGGCATTAAAGACCAGCAGAAATGTCTAGTAGTGGCAGTTTAGCTCTGAACCCTATAAAATAATTAAAATATTGCATGGATAATAAGGGCAATATCCATTTCCTTGTGATCATACTATAAAGCATTTGTGGTGCCTATACAGTTATTGCATTTACTACATGCACATAATAAATGATTCTTCATTGATAGTATCTGAAGTAATTGATTTTATTTTTTTAAGATGTTTTTAAAATACATTTTTTTAAAAAGGTACAGTATGTGTGCAACAGCATCACAAGAATCTTTCTTAACTGAAAAATGATCGCAGCCAGCATTGTTTAAGGAAAGTAGAATAAAGTCTGTGGTGAAGTGGCCCATAATCTGATTCAACCTTTTCTGCTTTTATGAGAACCAACATGACTGCTATTATTAGCATTACACCTAATTTATCTTTGAACTGGCTATATAAATGTGACACATTTTAAATACAGATGCACCAAGGTCAAGTGTGATGTTTGCCAGAAAACATTATTGCTACTGTATTTGACAGTATGCCACAATCAAGCTTCTGCATATGTAATGCTAGATATTACTAATAGAATACTGGCTTTCACTAAACATTGGACTTCCAATCTTCCAGTCTTTCAGGAAAATATACAGTGCACTGACCAACCCATTATATTTGTTTTCTTTGTAGTAGAAAAGAGAAGCAGGATGAGTATTTATTTTGGGAAACATACCCTGCCAGACATATGTTTAATGCCAACCAACTATAAAGAATTTTTTTTAAGGAACGCAGCCACTGAAATCACTAGAAATGGTAGTTTCCATTGTGGCATCAGATCACAGTTTCCACATTAGACCACAAGATAGACCTCTCATGAGTTCTTCATAGCACTCAGAAGATAGCACTAAGTAGATTTTTTAGAGTAGAGTCTTTTAGCAGTAGAAGAATAAATAAGTGTTGTACATTTACTATGTTCAGTTCTTTGGAGAGGGGAGGTGAAGGACAATCAAGTGTATAAGAAAATGCAGCAGTTGTCCCTGCTTGGTCATTTATTGATCTGCCAGAATAGATTGATGAATGATGTTGGGAAACGGCTGTACACATGCTAGATGTTTGCCCGAGGTGACCACGACTGTTTTCCTTGTGTGACAATATTCTAACCTGTTTTACAATTGGGAATTATTTTTATTTAGCCTAATTGTCAAAACTATTCAACCTTTTTAACTATGCGGCTTTCATCAAAATTGGAGAATGGGCAAATTTATTCTGCCATCATACTCAACAAAGCCTTTACCTGAATATAACCACTCTGATAAATGAATGGGTGATCCAATGCTACTGTGTACATTTAAACTGATATCTGTTTTTGGGTGGAGTAATCATTTATTAGTGTTCACATTTAGGCATTGACATGAGTACTTATGGATCGCAATGTGCAAAGGCAAAACCTGTAAGTCTTGACTGCCTCTCACATCCATGTTCAATTTTACCTCTGCTTTGTATGAGTCGCTGTCACCCTTCCTCCCTGGACATATCCTGTGAGTTCCTCCAATTATCACTCCAAGCCAGAGGAACAACCAAAGGTCAGTGGGTTACTCATCAATCACACTACACAATACAGTGATCAATACATGTACCTGTAGGCAACATAAGGCCATCATTGTTATTGCTAAATTGCAGACGGTGATACTGGATGGCTTTACTGGGGTAATTAGAAACAGCACAGCTACACACAACATGGCAGTGAATGTCACATTAACAAAGGGCCAGAGGCTTTTCAGGTTTCGAAGGCAGTCAGGAGACATAAGTTAAACATTCAGACAGAAGGTTATTAGTGGAGAACACGTGGAAGGCTGCTTCTTTTTCTAATCTGTGAAACTGCTGAAATCAAGATGTGGCAAACACAAAGGCAAGAAAAATGCCATTTGTTATTGTTATCTACATCCCTGCACATACCTGACAGGTGCCATCCAGATTCAAACAACATAAACTCCTTTATCTGACAGCATTCAAAGTTCTACAGCTATTCTACAGTTCTACAGTTATTCTTGGCCTACTTACTTAAAGCAATAAGTAATAATTGTAAAATAAGACAAAGCAGCACTTGACACTTTTCACCTGTAATAGATATAAGAAAGCAAGAATGGTTGTGTTGAACAGCCATATCATTGGCATTACAAGCTTAAGATACTGGGCCTGATTTATTAAAGCTCCCCAAGGCTAGCGAAGCACTTTCATCACTAAAGCTGGGTGATCCAGCAAACCTAGAATGGATCTGGTCCAAGATTCAACACATTTGCTAGCAAATGATTTTAAGAAATCCATTCCAGGTTTGCTGGATCTCCCAGCTTGACTGATGAAAGTGTATCCTGTCCAGCCTTGGAGAGCTTTAATAAATCAGGCCCATTTTACCCAGCAAAACAAACAAATGGAATTGAGCTTACCCAAAAGTCAAATTTAAATTAATAAATAAATATCTGAATACACAGGACCTAACAAATAAAACAAATATTTGGTCCAGTTGCTTCAACCAGGTGAAAAGTTCCTGAGATACTCCCTAGTTTACCAACCGACAGTGTTATTACTTTATTTATTATTAATTAAAAAAACTTTTTTTTTAAATCAAATGAATTGGTTAAAATAAGCTCCTGTGGAAGAGGATTTTATATTTTAGTCAATCCTCAACGTAAAAAAGGCTTTTCGTATACGAAGGTTAAACCCTTTTTTCCTCCAGGCGTAAATAATGCTCCTTTGTTATTTGCAATGACCTTAAAGTGAACAACTTTGCACTAAATATATGGATCATTAAGGTATTTAAACAATGTAATCATATCCTCCCTAATCTCCTCTTCCCAAGAAAGAAGTTAGTCTTTTCTCATTGCTGAGGTCCTCCAACACATCATTATAAAAACGTCTGATCACAGGTTACTCACTGCATGTCAAAATGATAGGTAGATACAGAGATATAAACAGCTGAAGTTTTATCAAAATCTTTTCCTGCACAAGATTGATGGCTCCCTAATCTTTGTATTATCATAATCCTTTAGTGTAATGGCCTCACTAACCAATGACTTGGATGAGGTTGTGAGTTTCCTGTAAAAAGAAAACTTCTTTTTGTCCTAGATATGCAACAGGATTTAAAGGAAATGTCTCTGTATTTGAGTTAATTAAATTATCTTCACAAGGTAAATTATCATAAAGTGTCCACCAGCTATTTGATAGACTAATGGCATCATAGACTGACTATTCAGGCCATTATAATCATCCAAATGTCCTCTGAAGTTGTTCTGACAATGCACCCTACAGTCATTGCTGTGTGTTCTGTGATTTTTAAATATTCCCCCCTCTGGTTTCATTGGTCACTGGTAAAGTAAAATAGTTAGGAATTCAAATTTTTTACATAAAGTCACATTATGTCCTAAAAAAAACACATTAGACTGTTTTGTTTTTTGTTTGTTTTTGTTTTTTTTTTATGGCAATTGATGATTGGTTTCCTGTAGTACATATTAACTTCACCCATAACCAAGCAATCTGATTGGCCCACTAAATGTTAAACGGCAGGCACTGTTGCTTTTTAGAAACGTATCAATGCAGTAGAGCCGTTGATATGGCTGCTGCAATTAAATGAGTAAATCAGATAAGTATCATAAAATTGTACCCAGATTTTTTAAATAAAAATATCACCAGCTACATTTACCTTTAGGGTAGGTTCACACTTGCCTTTAAATCGTGCAATCCTGGAGCCAGCTATTGGAACACTGGCACGGCAGTGCTGATTCTTATAGTGTCTGCAGATTTGACAGCGAGCCGCCTTATTTTTGTAAAACCTGACCTATGTAATAATTGCTTGAGACAACTCCCACCACCGGAGAACAAAAAAAAAAACATTAAATATATATTAAACTAGATTTTTAGGTTAATTTTGCCCAAATTGGGGGCCAAATTAACTTTATTGGTCTGCTAATCTCCTACATGAGCCATGGATATTACTGTTTATAAGGTAAATACCTAGCAATGCACACACTGTCAATGTACATGAAATGTGGGAAAAATACACACTTATGCATTTCCTAACATAAATGTAATAGGAGGAAGATGGATAACAATATTTAATCAGAATTATATATGGTAAATAATTTTAAAATGTTTAACTACAAATAAAACAAACACCTACCCTTCATGGAGTCCAGTGATGTCTTGAATCACTAAAGTCCATTTATGACCATTTGTCACAAGTTTTGGCATCTTCTTTTTTTTTACCAACATTGTTCAGAGAGATTTATTAAATTACACTGCAAGGAGCTACTAGGCTCAGTGGCTGCTATTGTTCATAGTTGGGAGCATTTTAATTGGCTGATGTTGGTTAGGGATGCTCCCCGCTGTGTAACTCCCTGCAGTAATATTGTGCACAAACATCCTGCCAATTATCAGTTATTGACCAATTATCTATCTTGAGAAATACCACTCCTGGATATCTTTAATTTCCCACAAATGAGGGAGGGGGAAAGTGAAATTATTTTTTTCAGTTCACATTCACTTTTTATCATTTTTTTAAATATATTATTTTTTGCTCAAATTAGCAACTATGGACAGCTGGTATGGTTCTGCTTTCAAGGTTGTATCACTAATAACCACTTGTTTGGTAATCGTATGTTTCAAGAGATCAACAACTAAGTCAAAGACATGGGAAAAAAATGAGGGCAACTATAAAATGACTATGAGCTCATTGCAGATGAAACTGTAAGTCAATATTTCAGAATTTTCAAGTTAAACAGAAAATTGAACTTTGTGCTGGTAACGTACACATATATAATAAATATGACATTCCAAGACACAGATTATTCCATCAAGAGTCAGAAAACAAACAGGAAATACCCCATGATATTCTGAAATATGTCAGGAATTTACTGACTAGTGCTATAAGATTTTTTTTATTATCAATATTACAAAAGTAACAGGAAATGTTTCATTGTATTCTGATGTATCTGGAATTTACAATATATAAATATAAATGATAAAATGATAAAAGGTATTTGGACTTTCTCTCATTCTTTCTCTATCCCTCTATCACTTACCCTCCCTTTACAGGGAAAGGCTGAATCACTCCAAACAGGAAAGCAATGCTAATGTAATCCTTATAGAATTGGAAAGGTTTAGAACCTCTGCCATGTGTTTACCTCTAACGCCCCACAGATCACTTCCTATCACTTCCTTAGTGCTTCCAGGAGGAAAAGTGACAGAAAATCTCAAACTAATTATTTACCATCTCTGTCCAAACTTTAGAAAAGTGGATTGTATTTCATTCAGAACATTGTAGACATAAAAATATTTTTTATGCACACCACAGAAACTTTCTCTTTTATGCTAAAGAAAGTAGAAAAAAAGGAGTATTCTATATCCCCGTTGTAGGATAAAAACAATGCTTATGGATAGATACAGGTCAGTGAGTGATGGTTGTCACCCATAATCAGGAAATGTACCACAGGCAGGATCTACAGGTGAGAATAAAGAGGCCTGTAACCATCAAATCTAAAGGCTGACAATCTGACTTTCTAGTATTAATATATATATATATATATATATATATATGTATATATATATATAATATTTTTGTCATATTTTTTCACCTGTTTTCTGATATTGTTAGTCACAATTGTGACTGTTGACCAAGTGAAATTACAGCAATTAATAACAGTAATACACAGGCGTTTTTTCAATTGTGACATAAAGCTTAATTTATATTCTCAGCTCAATTGGAGGTGATTGGAACAGAAAAATAGAATCAGACTGCCCCTGTGCTATCTGTGATTCATAAAAGAATAAGTAGAGAATTCATTCCTGGTGAATTCTCACCATGATTATTCATTTAAATTTTTGTTTAAAAGTTCTGACTCCTACTCCTACTTGGATTTCTTGACTAATCACAATTGTTCTGACTTACATCCGCTCACTCTAGAGACCAGCAAAGTGGCTAGGATTATATTACACTGCAGATATACAGCTATTAGACTTGAGGAAGTGCACTTCAAAAGGAATTCTAGACAAAAGGTAAATTTTTAGGGCACTGCATGGGCACAATTACCATTTCCAGAAGTTTCCTATAACAGTAAACATTCCATTTTTTAGTCAATTTAAAGGTAATAGGGTATAGAGAAGAGTAGGTTATTTTATGCAAATAATGTCAATTTATTAATTAATAATAATTGGATATATAAGAGTTAATTTACAACTTTTCTGAGATACCTATATCATCCTGATGACCCCCCAGATGCAGCATTTTGTTAGGTCACTAGTTACCCGATCTGCCCCCTGTCAAGCCTTTGAAGCAGTCTTTCTCCATATATTGTTCCTACCACTTAGTTGGTCCCCTGTGACATTAGTAGGAAGCTCATCCCAGATGGGACACTGTGCTCTGAAAGAGTCCACGCTTCTGTTGACATCTCATGTGTTCTTTCTTCTACTTTTTTGCAGTCCACCAGGAACAGCAGTGATTTATTATTCTTGGGAAATCTCAGTTTTCAAGGTAAATTGCCTGTTATCAAGCTAGAAGATGTAAGGCTGATAACTCAAGGTGACAGGGAAGTGACCTGTGCGCTTAACCCTTCTACTGCTACTAGAGATGTGTAAAGGTTATTATTACACAGGGAACAGATTATTGCTGCATCTGTCTAAGGAAGAATCTTTACAGCACAATAAATACAGAACACAAGAACATTCCTGCAACAAGCACTTATCGTGACATGGTTTACAGTATGCTTGAATGGCATTAGACCTTCTTCAGATAGTTCCACGAGTTCTGTCTGATGATATTTGTCAGACTGCTGTTATAGCAGTGATAATTCTGTTGGAAATGTATCATTTTTTCTACTATTATTAAGCATAAAATCTATGTATTTGCATGCACCAACTAAATGATAAAACCACTGGGATACGCTTGTACTTATACATGAACTGGACTGTCCCATGTCACCCTCTTCCTAGCTAGCTATGATATTGAACGCTCAAGATTGAACTTCAAGGCATGAGATGAGCGTCTAAAGCCCTCATAGAGATAGTAGATTTTCACCCTCTGAGATGATAATTTGTGATCATTTTAGATGAAATTCTGTTATAGTTGTCCTATAATGCTATGCAGACCGTAAACCAGGGGTCCCCAACCCCACTAGTGGGCTGCGGCCATCTGACAGATGGGTTGTGGCTCTGGCCGGTGCACCCCCAGCGGGGGACCCTACTTTGGGGGGGGGGCACCAGCCAGAGCCGCGAACCACATCTCCATTATGCTTCATAGGCTCAGGGCAATGGGCAGGTTGTGTCTTTGGTCAGGCTCAGACCTGCAATAGGAGAGTGGACAGGTTTTGGCATCGTGACATCACTTTGGGGGAAGTTTCTTCCCCTTTGAGTGACACACGGCCTCCCCACGCATGCGCAGTCCAGAGTCCATGCATTTAGCTCCAAAAGGTTGGGGACCACTGACGTAAAGGACTGCTACTGTTTTCTACTGGGGAAGATGCAACGGAGACCTCCTGCTTGTCCTTCCCTTGTCAGTCTGAGTTGCAGATTGGCCAAATGCATTGTGAAGCAGTATTCTGCTTCCTCGGGGGAGTGTTGTGAAGGGGCTTGAGTTAAATCGATTTTTGCAACTTTATTAGCAGGTCAACAAAAAAAGGCAAAATAAAAATGCTCAATACTGGACAACAGATACTGAAGGGACATGGAGAAATCCCACAGATGCGCAGTATATTATGGAGAAACCTCCTCTACAAGTCAAATCCCTAGTTTTCTGGTACAGGATGTAATGCTGGAATAATAAAGTAATTTCTTTGACTTGGTGGTCATACAGAAAATATACAATTGTTAAGGGTTGACATCAGTGCAGGAGTAGGAGGTGGTGGTGTCACCTCAATGGTCCAGCCAGTGGTGGACTGATGCTATAGATACAAGTGAATGTGATAGGCCCAGTCTAACTACTAATACACCTGAAATGCTAAAATAGTACGACTAACTTTCACCACTCTCTGCACACAGGAGTCTGAATATGTAAGTGTATAGTACAATATGCCACCAACATAAACAAATAAACTGAGATAGCAACATTGATAACACTGGCAGGCAGGGTGGCAATTTAGTACTATTTATTATATATAATTAGGTATTAATAATAGTATTATGCACAGAATATGTGGGTGGGTGCCACACCTGACTAAAGTCATGACCTATATTGACTATACAGAAAGCCAGCCCTGCATACGTACTACTAAGTGTAATAAAACAACCTAAAAATAACCTGTGAACATTTTTTCCAAGTTCGGACAATCATTTCATCATTCCTAGTCGTATGCTAGGAATGATGAAAAAGTGTGGCCACTGCGATAGATAAGGTTAGTTTTGAGTTTGTAAAATTGTCACTGTCCAGATTATCATAGAAGCCATCTTATTGTCCTATTGTAAAACATTTTTCTTAGTAAGTATAGGAAGCATAATAAATATAATTCAGTTTTCCTAAAATAAAATTACAGCATACATTCTCCAGCTTGACTTTATAGGATAAGTCATATCTATATGTCTTGTGGCCTTTCCATTAGGACGCAAGACCTATGGAGGAATCCAACTTGGTGGTGAGGGAGCATAAAGAAGGAGTATGTGTCGTAGGGGAGGCCTTTCATAAAGTGAACCGGTTGACTTGTCCTGCTTGAGCAAATCATATATTCATTTTTAGCTTCCGTTCAGTCTGGAAAATTTTTACTACAGGGGCCACTATAAGCCAGTTTCTGGCTTAACATTAACATAAGGTAAATTTTGCTACATGCATAAAACTGACTGAAGAATAAAGACATTTAGAAAAGAAAGTGACAAGTCATCTTCAATCAGCACATGCGTCAATGGATAAAAAAAAAAACTAGTAAAAGGTAACAAGGCTTTGTCTTTATTCATCCTAAAGAATGGTACAATTCAATAGTATCAATCACCACCGAGAAGGCCAGATCAGTAGGGCTCTGTTGTCTGAGATGTGTAAAGATGTGCATTTGCACACAGTTAACTCGCTAACTAGTAGTATGATGTCATAATATACAACATTATTTATTTATTCTCACTGGAAAAAGATCTTTGTATATGTTGGTGAAAGTGTTTTAGTTCTCTCTTACAGCAAAGGTCCAAGATGAGGGGTCCTGGAAGCTATGGTTGCAATCTAACTACATAAGGCCAAATTCAAGTCTTCTCCATAAACTTTAGAATGCGCACAGGTAGACAAATAAATTGTTCTGATATGTTACATGTATATATTTTGTTCTTTTCCAATAACACATTAACTATGTACTCCCACCAACGGACGGACAAGTACCTGCAAGATTCTAAACCAGGCTATGGTTCAGTGACTATTAGATTCACTGTTTTATAAATAGCCCATTTCACTTTCTGTGGATGCTAAGGGGGATTTATGTGTCGCCATTATACCAGGAAGAAGAGGGGACGCAACTGAACCCTTATGTGCACCTGCTTCAGGTGACTAATAAGAGTGATAAAGAAAGCTTCATGTGTAGGTAAAGGTGTATTATGATCCAAAATAATTATGTTATACCCTCATTTTGAAATGTGTGTCTGTTTTAGGGCCTGGCCAAAAAATTGAAAGAACATAAGAAAGCCTTCAGTAGGAGGGGGCATAAAGTAGGTCCTGCAATCTATGCTTCCAAAGTAGTTCACAAATTATGTGGAGGGGGCCTATTTTGCCTTGGGTTCCAAAGGACCTTTTTCTTGGACATAGCATTTATTATTATGATTATTATTACACAGGATTTATATAGTACCAACTTATTACGCAGTGCTGTACATTAAATAGGGGTTGCAAATGACAGATAGTTACAGACAGTGGCACAGGAGGAAGAGAATACCCTGCCCAGAAGAGCTTACAATCTAGGAGGTAGGGGAAGAAACACACAATAGGAGGGGAGATATGGAGTCATAGGAAGTAGTGAGGGTTTTAGGAAACAGAAGAAGACCGGTAGGCAAGTTTGAAAAAATGGGTTTTGAGCGCTCTTTTAAATGAGCAGAAAGCAAGCTGAATAGGATGAGGAAGACCATTCCAGAGAGTTGGGGCAGCTCTAGAGAAGTCTTGCAGTCATGCATGTGAGGAGGTTGTGAGTGAGGAAGTCATTAGTAGGTCATTGGCAGAGTGAAGAGACCCGCTGAGGGAGTATTTTTCTACCAGATCAGAAAGGTGGGTTGGACTGAGAGGGATTTAAAGGCAAAGCACAGGAGGTGAAATGGAAAGCAAAGGTGAAATGGAAGCCAATAAAGGAAACTACAAAGAGATGCAGCAGAAGGGGAGCGATGGGAAGGATGGATGAGTCTGGCTGCAGCATTCATAATAGATTGTAGAGGAGAGAGTCGGGTTAGTGGAATACCAGAGAGGAGGAGGTTACAGTAGTCCAGACGAGAGATGATAAAAGCGTGTACAAGGAGTTTGGTGGTCTCAGGGCACAGGTAGGGGCGGATTTTGGAGATGTTGCGTAGGTGAAAGTGACAAGACCTAGAAATGTTCTAAATATGGGGGGTAAATGAGAGGGCAGAATCAAAGGTGAAGCCAAGACAACGTGCTTGAGGGGAGGGACAAATGATAGTATTTGGAATTTGAGGGGGATGATGATGAGTTCTGTTTTATCCAGGTTGAGTTTCAGGAATCGGTCAGACATCCATGAAGAGATGGCCAACAGGCAGCATAAGACCTTATTGAGGACTGAGGAAGACGGTTACAGATGGTACTGTAAGCCAAAGGAGGATATGAGACTACCGAGAGAGGAGATGTACAGAGAAAAGCATGGACATTAGATTATGTGTTCCTTAGTACAATCTCTCTAAAATAAATTTGCAATCGGCAATAGAAGTCCCTATCTCTGTAAACAAGACCTATTTCCCTAGTTCTCCTTCTCAAAACCTGCAGTTTAACATGTGTGGCCTTTTTTAAATACTAATTCTTATTCACATTAACTCACACTGGCCAGACAGGATCTGTATTGTAGTGGTCCATTTTTAGCGGCGTTATTGCTGTTATGTATTTACATCTGTAGTTTAGACAGGTATCAAAATATACAATAATGTTGTATATAAAGAAAAATAACTAATATGTCTATATGGAAGCTTCCATTCATCTCTTGAAAGGGGAAAGAGCAAAGGGAGGATTCACAAAAATACTTTTGTTCTTGCATTGTCGAATCAGCATGCTGGGGTGTGTTCTAAACTAAACTATATTGCAGGTTCAGGACCTAGCTATGTTGGAAGGTGTTTCTGGGTCAAAATATTGTGAGTTACAAAACCACATCTGAGACATTTAGCAAATATATATTTGCTCATAGGTTAACACCCTGGCCTTTGCAGCGCAAGGTCCCAGGTTGGAATCTTAACCACGACACTAGCTGCATGAACTTTGCAGGTTCTCCCCATGTTTTCCTAGGTTTCCTCCCACATTCCAAAAACATGCAGTTAGGTTAATTGGCTTCCCCTCAAAATTGATATTATGCTGTATTAATACCATATGGCCGAGGTAGGGACATTTGATTGTGAGCCCATTTGAGGGATAGCTAGTGACATGACTATAGACTTTGTAAAGTGCTCTGTAATGTTGGCGCTTAATAAATACTGTGTAATAATGATATATTTCAATAGCATGTTTGACTGCTTGCTTGGAGTTAGGCTTCTCAATTGAATACTCCAGGCTAAACTTGATAGATATTTAAATACTCTGTAATAATAATAAATATAATATACAAACAGTGTCTGTACAGCAGAGCTTGTAAAGTGTGTGTGGGGAACGAACCAGCCAATCAAATGAGTGTAATGTAAGCAATGTGTTGATGGGGGGAAATGGTAGTATGACAGAGATCTGGGTTCATTAGTCTGCTGTGTCTCTTTATACTTTGCATTTACAGTACGAATCCAGAAAAAAAATGTAATGTAAGGAAAAAAAAAAGAGCAGAGAAATGTCAAATTCCCTCCTATTGCAGACTGTATACTAGTCCAGTGTACATCTCAGTATAGTCAGAAATACAAATCCCTAGGCAGGTAAAACAGTTTTCATATGTGTAGTTCATATGTATACTTAGCTATTTCATTTAATACAGCTTGAAAAATAAGAAAGTAATACATTGCAAAAAACAATTACAAGGTCACAACATAATTAGAAATCCTCACACCTAATTTAGAGACGCTGACTCCTAAAATATTGGAATTAATTTTGGTATTATTTAGTTAAATATAAATGTTGCAGTTTTTTTTCTTTTTTTTTTTTGCTTCTAATGTGGCTGGGTGCAATTTTCACACATTACGTTCTGCCATAATTTGACAGCAATAAAAACAATCTAGCAAAATACAGCTTTACAATTTTTATATTTTTTTCAATCTGATGTATAATATTATTTCTATTATCATGCAGGCTCATTTTGCAAAAAAAATCCTCAAAGAAAAATTTTAACAAAAATATTTTACTGAGATTAAGGTTTTCATAAAATAACACTGCCTAGTAAAAAGTCACATACTAAAATTATTTTGTAGGACCATCTTTAGTTTTTTTGCTGCAAACATTCGCTGTGATATCATTTGGATAAGCTTACATAATAGAATTTGATTGTGTTTCACCAGAATCTTGTAATAATGATGGAGAAGTCAGATGTCTGCCTAAAGTTTCCAAAGGTTCTCCATTTAGTTTAAGGTCTGGACTCCTGGTATTGGTATCTTGGAATATAATCGTACAATCATGGAAGAAAAAAATCCATTGATTGTAAAACTTGTTCATTCGGTATATTCAGTTCATCAACTGAGCTCATTTTTTGGGCATGCACCATTGCTGACACTAGACCTGACCAACTGAAGCAACCCCAGATCATAACACTGCCAGGCATTGTATGTTATAACCTGATTTGTGATCTCAGATGGCTACATTTTAGGCTTTTTTAATGTAATGTATTTTTAAAAGTACCTTTTGAACAGTACTATCACCCTGACAACTTACTGAATGTCCATTTAGGTCTTTATGATATTGGATGCTGTCATCTTTAGTATTATTATTAATATTATTATTATTATTATTAATAATAATAATAATAAACAGGATTTATATAGCGCCAACATATTACGCAGCACTGTACATTAAATAGGGGTTGCAAATGACAGACTAATACAGACAGTGATGCAGGAGGAGAGGACCCTGCCCCGAGGAGCTTACAATCTAGTATGCTCCTGACATCTAAATGGTTGGAAATGGTAAAGCCAAGCTAAAGTCCAAACATAAAAGAAATACTAGGAAGCAGCTAAAGTCATAAAGGCTTACTACGGTATAAATGTTTTGTTTCTTGTACAATGCTTGCAACACATCTGCAGTGTTATCCATATGCTCAGCTTTTTCCTGCATGTGGAGGAATGTCATCATCAATGGCTTCCCAATGAAAGAACTGGATGAAGATTGGCCGAAAAAGTTGGCAACAAAACCAATGAAGGAAAGTGAGATGTTGCATTGCAGGAGGAAGGCACACGATAGCATAAGGGCCCATGTCAACAGACTTTTGTTCACAACAGATTTTTCAGTACAAAGTCTACAGAAATACAAAACAGACTCAACACAGGTCATTTGCAGGTTAGAATATTTTTAATTGCAGGTCAAATGCATCTATCATAGAAGTTTCTTAAACTGATGTCAAAGTGAAATTTGTTTGCACAGGCCCTAAATCTTCCACAATTCTCTGCAATTTAGAATGCTGACCTTGGCTTTAAAAGGCATAAAACCAATTTTTTTTTTCAGAATTTTTCAGTAAAATTCAAATTTGGGGCAGGTTCCCTTAAAAAGTATCTACTTGTTATGTTTCAAATACATTTATATCTTTTTTTCTCTATGGGTCAGTAATACATGAGAAATCTGCATATAAAATGCATCAGTGGAATGAAGCATTGCAGGTCTGAAAAGACAATATTGCGAAATCTGGAAGATTAGCAGATGCTAGGAAGAAGTCAGTTAAGGTGAACCACACACGTGACAACTAAAAAGTAGCCTGTGTTTCCAGAAAGGAAAGTGTTAATTTGTAGGAGGTGTGAAATCCAGAGCTTGGGAATCTTCTATCTGACTGTTTAGCTAACTGTTCAGTGGCAGACTAGAGAGGGCAGAGATTCCACAGAGGTCAAGTCAAGCCACCAGCATTTCAAGGCCTATCAAAATTTAATCTGTCTGCTGTCAACAGCAACCTTCCCCAGCTGGGGTTAACTGCAATTCAAAGCCGACCTGAGATAAGAAGTCCATCCCTCAGGATTTTCGACTGATCTTACATTGCACAGCTATTCTTTTTAACCAAACAACCTTGCTTAGGAGATTTGCAGGTTCCTGCATGTCAACATTGTCCTGCAATTACGACCTGGGTGCTATGTTTTCTATGACATAAGATAATCTGTCACACCTTTTCTGGGGCTTGTACACTGCCAAGGCACTTTAGGATTTGCAGCGGTGCCTTTTTTCTAGGCTTTATTTTCTTAAACCTATTGTCACAGTAAATTAGCACTTGGTGCCCTAACGCTTCTTAGGAAGGCCGATTCTCGGCTTCTTAGAAGTAAAGACCCTCGGGGTGGATGCTAAGAGATTTATGCCTGTAATACTGTTAAGCTGTGTGGATGATGGTTGTCCTTAGGGCTCATATGGCTTTAATTCCCTGTATACAACTATATTAGTGAACAACTACAGTCCTTGGGAAACCCAGAAATTGTTTCCATAGGAGGAGCTGCAGAAATCCTAAATACAACCAATTAACATTTTTACCAACTTTCCTTGGAGTTGGAGAGCAGCTGATATCGAGTTTCATTTTCACTAAATTTCTATATGTTCAAGTTTTTTTAATTTTTTTTTAATCTTTTTTATCTTTCATAAAATAAAACAGTGGATTTATATATATATATATATATATATATATATATATTCTATTTTTTCCTGTACCTACTGATTACAGGGCTGTCATCAGGGCCATATTATTTGCTACATACCTAGCTGCCTTGTGACACCCTTTTTGCCTATTCCTTTAAACATGATATGAGCTCACACAAAGCAACAATGCATACATGGGCTGGGAAGGGTGAAAAGGACAATATTTCTATTTTACCTAAGTAAACCAGAAACTAATGCTTAGAAGATCTCATTGGACCATTTGCCATTCACATGTAACTCATCCCAGCTATGGATCCTGTGCACCGTTATTCCAACAATGATATGGAAACTGTATCAGTACAGCCCTATTGTATATACATGTTACAGACAAATTAAAAACAGGAAATTCTAGTGACTATGTTACCCCTGCCTCCCCAATAATTTGTCTTAGCTAAGTAGAAAACTCTGGTCCTAGCCATTATCAACTTTGAATTAAAGCTGTCTTCAATCAAACCCAACCCAACTGGGTTTCCCTTTTTATTTACTTTAGTTATGGAAACACAAAAGAAAGAGACAAATCTTTCCGAAGTGAAGATAAATCCTTTTCTTATACAAAAGTCACCAGCACAAGACCCCATGTCCATGACTCAGACCCCATGAGGCAGATGATTGCCCCCCATTTTCTGTTTAGGCAACAATGTCCACAAAAACAAAGAGTGAGGGCAAATATTCCCAACTGAAACATAGAGTAAATAGTAAAAAAAACATGTCAGGCTTTTTAATATTTGCCCACTCTATTTAAAGGAAAATAATTATTTAACAAATTACACAGTTGGTAAATATTTCAGCATGCCATAAGCACAAATGAGCAAAATGTGGTTTGAAGTGATAGCATTTACACTGGTCACTCTAATCTATCCTATGTTAATGTTATGCTAATAATTCGTGCAAATAATTTTTTCCCTGTGTTAGTAACAGTGTTAATGGAGGAATATGGCTCCCCTAATGTAAAATACAAACACTGACTTTTAATATTCCATTGCATTACATTTAAATTACACTATTATGATATTTTAAATGGCAGACTTTTTATTATAATTTTGGAAAGGTATGCAAAGAGAGGTATGTAAATAAGGTTTAAAGTGTAAAACGAAGACATTGCCAAAACTGAAAAATGCTCTTGGACTCTATGGGAGAAAATAGACTCAAGCGTGTCAAAGGCCATTCAGGAGAAGTTAGAATAATTACAGATGATTATCTTATTTGTTACCCCAGAAGCCAGATTTCTCCCCCATTGTCCAACACTCCAAGGGGGCCCCACTGTATGGGTAAGTTAAACAGCAGCCCAAAGTTTAGCCTCAATAAAAGGTATTTATTTTTTTTTCACAATAAAACCAAAGTTTTTTTCCTTCTGTTTAACTAGTCACCATATCAAATCATTGTTGACTGACCTCTGTCTTGGTTGTATAAAGTTTACATTATTACTTCCATCAAGTGAGAGACAAGTATAAGCTGATTTGGTAGCAGTGTGAACTATGACACCAAGTGTGAGCCTACTGACCCTGGTCATGTTACTTTATCTTCTCCATATGAAAAATTAGAATGTAAAGAAGGTCATCGATTCCCTTGGAATGTATATTCTGCATAGTTTGCTTACTGTTTACTATAATGGATCAGATAAAATAAGGAAAAATCAATCTGTGAACTTCTAATGATACCCAGAAAACATAACAATTGTTCATTTAGTTTATCATTATTTAAAGAAGACAAAATCAAAAGTTGCATATGTAATTCAAGAGTATTTTGTAGTAAATATTTATAGTGTATAAGTGTATGGTGTAGTGTCCGTGTCCCCACTAGGAAGACCCCCTCTATTTGTTTTAATAAACATTGTTACAGAGATAGAAAATAATTGAATTATTATCACAAAATCATGCAATGTAAGTTATTTCAATGGTGTTCTAATGACAAAATAAAATTCCTCCATCTTGTTCAAATTTCTTCCCATGTACTGCTGCATCTCTGGGACTGAATGTGGCGGGAAAACTCTCTAATTCAGCTTTCCTCTGCCTTTTAAACATGATGGAACACTTTGAAATAACATTTAGGACTTCAGACAATCCCTACTATAATTAATATATACACAGCTCATAGTACATTAGAATGCTGGCCATTGGGAAGAATCTCACCCTTGGAGATAGCCAAAAATATCATGGTGTCAGTGGTAACTGACTTTAAAGGTCCAAAATGCTCATTGCTTGGGGAACCCCTAGCAACCTATGGATAAACCCTGGTTGGGAAAGGCTGCCCTAAATGGACACTGAGAGAAATAAATTGATAAGGTATTTAACAATCTTTAGTACAAAAAAATGTTTGGAGTATAGGTACTTTAACACAGCATGTTTTTTTTTGGACAGCCATGTAACTTAGCTGTATTACCTGTTGATTCTTCCAGTCAGTCTGTCAATTTTAAACTTCCTTTAACAGGGTAACAACAATGGACATTAAGTAATAGTAATAATAATAGTAAAATCCCAAAACAGCATAGTCACCCAATGGACAGGTTAGTCTTATAAGGACTAGTTTTAAATGTGTTGTAAGTAAGAGCCAAACAAATTAAAGCCTAATTTTAGCAAACACTAATACAGAGTTTTAAGCCATGTGAATGTCCAGTCTTGGGGAGGTAATGCAAAACGAACCTTTGCTTGCAGCAGATACCTCTGAGGTGTAGCAGCATTTGGAAAAGCCTCCATCAGGTGGGGGTTTAATGCAAAGTCTTTAAGGTACTGAATTCCTCACTACCTCTATGAAGATAAGGGAACACCTAGTCGGAACATTTTTTATAGGTTAGGTGATGCAAGTTCAGACTTGGATGCCATTTAAATGCTCTGACATATTTTTAGACTGTAAGTCACTGGGTAGGTCTCAGTATTCGGAAGCATCACACAACACTACATTAAAAGAATTTTAGCCCTCCAAAGCTAGAGGTCCTAGTGTTTCTCCATTCCACCAATGTCTCAGGTGTGGATCTGTCTCAGCCAACATGGCCTAGAGGGGTGACAGTTTCTAGACTCCAGCTTTAAGACCTAAAGCAAAGTACACAATGACCCTTTCCTGACCTTTTAAAACAACCTCATCCAAGAAGCTAGGACTAACCAAAACAGGCAAGGCTAAAGAGATCACCTGTTTTGTCAAAGCCTGGTCCAATCCACTGGTGACAAACTCAACAAAAGTTGGCTAGCTAACTTCCAAAATATAGGAAACCCAGAACACCAAATTCTAATTGAGACTTGACTAAAATATAAACACCTGCAGCCATTGTGGTTGGGGAACCACCTATCCATACATAACACAAATAATAAAAACATTGCATAACAACATAAGGCAGTGTATTTTTATTAGTTAGGCAACTAACATGTAGATAAGAAGATAAAACGATGTGGAATTTCCCACAGTGTAAGATATTTCATCCAGGAAACTTCTGGAGGAATCAATAAATTCTTTGTTGACTCTAGTTCATGACCTAGCAGAACTAGCAGAAGAATAGAAATGTACGTTATTGTTCTTCCACTTTTCATTTGTGATTATAAATGACTTTGCTAAGTAAGTGTGTTGTCCCCGTTTTTTGTATCAGACCATGCCCTGTGCCTTCTCGAAAACATTGGGGGTTCCAGTGTTGAGGGGCAGGGCCAAACTCAAAAAAAGATGTTGGTAGAATCTGGTACCTCCTTGAAAGGAGTGAAAATTGGATATCTGCTTGGATATCTTGGAGTACTCCCAGAAAGCATTTACATAAGCACAAAGTCACCTTGAATAAACCTTTAATTAAAACAAAATATACGTACTAACTTGAAGTTAATGTCCCCAAAGATAAGTCCGCGATTTATGTTAACCCACATCAGCCTCAACAACCCAACAATGTTTACATGCTCTGATCATTAAGTGACAGATTAAACCTGGCTGACCATAATTGGCAAGTGATCTCACTCAGGATTCCCAGCACTGTAATTGGCCATTATAACCTTGCTGATCATAGTATAAAGTTCTTGAAGTGCTGCAGGGCATTATGGTTTTGAAACTTGAACCTGCACATAAAAACCTAAGGTGTGGCAAACCCTAACCCCATCCATATTTATAATATACAAAATATTGTGCATCTTTAAAAAGTTTTACAGTTTGCTGTACTTCAAACTATCATTTGACTTTGCTCTCTCTTAGCTTTTAAAATGAAAACATCAAGGAAGCAGATTATCCCAAATATTGGGGTGTTTTTTTTTACAGCAAACTGATAGTAATCAACCCTGTTTGCCCCTGTATGCATAAAACATATTAAAGGTTGCATTTTTGTTTCTTTCATTGGTGACTATTTAGCACAACCAATGGTAGTACAAATCTACTTAAAATTTAGATCCAGAGTGACTTTTCACATAAGCAACCAGCACTTTTTTTTTTAAGTTACTGTTCAGTAATAGGAAATTTGGCAAATAGGAGCACCTGAACACTGTAGGAAAAGTAACTATAACAAATAGGTTTGTTGATTAAAAAAAATACAACTGTGATTTTGAAATTTGTCTACCCAGAAAGACCCCATCAATAACCTAAAAATTTGCAGCTATAAAGAGAATAAATTAGTTTTATAATTAGTTTTTTCTTTCCATTATTCATGTACCTATGCAAATTGAAGTGTGCAGCAATTTTGCTCCCTGCGTTTTATAACCCTCTTTATGTAGTGTCTAAATATTCTTTGTGTTAACTAAGGTCCTGCACCCTTTCCTTCAACTCCCTACATAGCCTTTGTTATGCTGCTGTTAAGGGAAGAGGAATACTATTGAAAACAGGAATATTATAGAATAATATTTCTTAATGGGGGTTTTGTGGAACCCTAGGGTTCCTTCAGAGGTTGATAGGGGTTCCTTAAGCAATGAGATCGTTGTAACTCTCTGGTCAGTTTACCTGACACCAATGATCTTTTTGGCTTTCTATAAGGGGGACACTTTTCTTACTGGACTGCAATGCAATCTACTGACCACCATACTAATGTGCTGTGATTTGTGGATAGTAATCATAGCAGACCCAAAAGTTATTTGAAGATTTCCCTAATTTTAAAAAGATTGAGAAAGGCTGCTATAGACTGTAACTTTATTGACACCTTTGTTTGTTGGGGTTGCTGAAATCACATCCAAGCAGCAGTGTCAGGCCTTTTCTACACAAGGGCATTGTTTACAGGTAAAACATGCATAAATCCATTAAAATGTGCAAATAATTTTGAAAAAAGATTTTTGTTGAAATAAATGATCTGGTGATTCTTTAAAACCTAGGGTGAGTTTTCTAAGAAAGTGCTTTACATTACAGTAACATTGTTTAAATCAAAATGCCAAACAAAAGGAAGGCTTTACCGGTAAATATCATACCTAAAATTGGGGAAAGACATTACATTTTCAGTGAAAATTATGTGAAAATGAACAGTTGTGTGATAAGGTCCCTTTAAAGGTTTAACCCCTCTTTAATGTGTATGTATTATCCAAACTTAGATTTTTTTAAGTATATTCAATAATGAATAAGGTTTTTATTGGTGTATTTATTCTTGTAGATTCACATTCCCTATTTGTTCTGGTGGCCATTATCACCAAGACAGCTGCCTGTTTAATCTCTGGGACAGGAAGTGAAGAGAAACCACCCCAACCAAACAAAAACCTTCAAAACCTGAAAACAGAACTTTTGGCTTTACACACACTGTCTGTTCAGATCTGGTTTGGCATTGCCAAAATGATAGTTAGTCTGTTTTTTTTTTCCTATAAGAAACTCTTCTTAGAGAGTGATACTCGACTGTCTTGTCTATGGTAAAATAATTCAGACAACTATTCTAGTAACTTTAATTAAATGTAATGAAGTGTTATTACTTGCTAGACCATGATGTTAGATGTTTCATTTTCTGCACATTAAGCATCAGAAAATGTGACTGTGCAGTTCCTGGAGGGCTGTCATTATCTGTGTTGTGTGTAATCTAGTGGTTAGCAGAGACTCAGCATTTATGAGTTGCTATGTTATTCATATAACACTGGAATACCCATTAAATGTGTAACTTCCAAATTAATTACAGTTTTATGTTTTCTAACTCTTCACAAACCTTTTTTTTTTGGGGGGGGGGGTGAAAATAGGTGGTTTGGGTGGTTGTTATAGTCGCAATGAGCTTTAAAGGGCTCCTGAGGGTTACCAAGACTCATTTCAACTGTGTGGAACCTATAGAGAAAACTGAAAAGATAAAATAATACAATATACCAGTACACAAGTAACAATGAAATACACAAAAAAAGAAAAACAAATGGGAAGAATACAACATTAACAAAAATGCCATACACAAACAAAACACTTTACACCCTGTAAGTTATAAAGAAAAGTTGAACATGTTTAACCTAAGCAGCTCATTGAAAGCTTCTACTTCAGCAAAATATAATTAGCAATACATTTTATGAAAGTTATTCTCCAGATCCCAATTTGAGAGGTCATGCAGGATTTGATTTTTCCTGTTTTTGTGACTACTGGTTCAGGGAATACTAATATTGTGGTCTTACCAGCCAGTGGTCAGATGTGACCTCTCTGCAACGTCTTCTCGTATATTTCTGTAGAATATATACATGGGCCAGTGACAACTAGGGATGATCGAGAAGGCCTCTGGCATTCTCGCAAAAATGTCCTCGAACTTCTGATGGGTCTGTCAAATTTTGGAGAAGCAATTTCTCGAAACTATCGGCAGATCGAGGAAATCATTACGATCCCCGGCACTAAAGGTTAATTAACTTCCAGTGTCCCGGGAGGATCCCAGTGGATTCTCAGGGCTGCATGAACGAATCCCAGGGATTCTTCCTGTTTGCGATCCCTGGGCACTAGAGGGTAATTAACCTCTAGTGCCCTGGGATTGCAGAGGAACTGCAAATGAACTTTCAATGGAATTTCTCCATTGAGAGTTCATCTGCAGGTCAGTTCCCACGGTCACCGGACTGATGAGTACAATTTCAGTAAGCGAGAACGGACGAATTCATTGCGAGATTGAGTTTTAAAAACTCGCTTGCTCATCCCTAGTGACAACAAAACACATAAACCTACCACAACTAATATATTACTGAAACAAGATTGTCTTGGTTTTTGAAACTCTTTATGACTGATAAAATCACTGAACTCCACACAACTCAATATACATATACGAGAGCTATTATATCATGACTACAGTAGTTTGGGACTGTAATTTCGGTTAGGTTTGAGCTTTAAATAGCCCTGTCTGACATCACAGGCAGCCTGGTGACCTGATTTTTGTGTGTTACAATTAAGCAACCCAGATTGTTCAGCTCCCCAACCTGTGAATGGACAGTGTAAGATCAGAAACAGACTGATGGAGTCATCATTTTACCCCTTAGTGAGTGGTGACCTTCTGCCATAATGAGCAAGTATACACAGCATACCTGACAATTATGGCGCATACTTACCATGTGCAGTGATCGCTGCATCTTAGGAAAGGGGCAATCTTCACTGCCTGGTCAATGGTGAACTTCCGTGAAGATTTTGATCATATTTGGCCATTGATTGGCCACTAATGATGTAACTCCTGTGTGTGCTGATGAGTTACATTGTCTTAGGCGGCTGACTCTGTATGCAACACCACTGCACTTAGAGCTGTATAGCCCATGTGCCATACAGTGTGGAGCTTAAACAAAAAGCCGCCAGGAGCCAGGCGTTTATTTTTTGACATTGCATGTCTTTTGTCAGTTTGTACTTCCTCTTGATGACTTTTGTTTTATGACTTTAGGTCTGTTTTAAGCTTTAATCACATTCTTTTAATCTGCTATTACATTTTCCCTACCCATGCAAATCATTAATCTTTGAAAGTTGCCCAGGGTGCTCCATTCAATACCCCGGTACATAACTTCCCATAAATAATATCATTTCTCTGTAGGTTGGTGGAACACAAAACACAAGGGTTTAATCTACTGTCATACATTTTGGCCATTCAATCAAAAGTCTTTTACAGGAAAAATCACAAAATACTTTACAATGACTGACTAGAATTTTGTCATAAACATGTTAAAAGGGCATCTGTAATTCTCCTGTGTGTTGGCAAAAAAATGTTTTTCTGCATTCAGGAACATAAACTAAATTACAAAGTAAAGGCTGGTGAGGATGTTTACAGTGGTGTTCCGGAGACATTTGAATCCCGACAATTAGCGGTGTCACCTGAACTCCAGCTGTGTTGACTTCCTAACAAGGAAGTTATAACTTTTTGCTTTAACTATCTAGATGCTTTGGAGCTTGGTGAAGCCCCCTGTGTTATATTTAATAAGGGAACTCTGGACAAACTTTTCCTTTTTTTTGAAGTAGAGAAAGGTTCAGTTAAAATGTATTAATGATGCCCTTATATCCACTTATCCTCTTCTCCTGTCCCAATTACAAGACTGAAAATAGTTATCCCATATTTTGTCTGGTATAACTATTTTCTGTCTGGTCATAGGGACAGGAAGAAAGAAGAAATCTCCTCAATAAGAACATAAGCAAAGATGAATGCCTTCTATTGATGCCTTCTGCACGCTCTTCAAAATTTAAAAAAAAAAGCAAAACTTTATTATAAATATTGTTACCATACTGCACACAGTTGCACTTATCAAAAAGACCCATTTTCAACAAAAATGTAAGATTATATATATATATATATATATATATATATACATATGAAGGATTTTATGCTTTTTTTTTTACCTGTAAAAACTGTCTTTGTGTAGTTCAAAAGTTCTAACAATGCTTCTTGGATACAATGCCAGCAATCCCAGCAGTCATTCTATTGTAGTGTTTTGCAACCTTTTTAATTACAGAAAAACCCCTTGAAATTACTTTCAGTTTTCTGGGAACCCCTTCCATAATCACTATATGCACAGCTCACAGTATATTAGTGTGGTGATAAGTGGGAAGAATATTATTGACCAATGGGAAGATTGTCATCTTTACAGATAGACAAAATTATCATTGGTGTCGCTTGAACTGACCTGAGAGTCACAAATTGCAACCTCTAGAGGAGCCCTAGGGGTCCACCGAACCCTGGTTGAGAAACATTATTCTATATCATTCCCCTTAAATCCTCCCTTGACTGCTACATAAGGATTTTGTAGTAGGGTGATGAAAGGGGCAAAGGCGCTGGGGCAGATCAGAAATAATTAATGAATAATAATGAAATTGACTGCACTCAACCTAATTGGATGCAGATGGTGGAAGGGTCAATCAGGTGTGATCATCTTACATCCAACGTAGGAAGAACAATAAATGCCAAACTATATTTCTTAGCATCCTGGTATTACAATAGGAACCCAGCAGGTAGTAGATGGTGAGCAATTGTTGGAGCTCAGTCTGCATACAGGAGACTAAAAGGCACAGACAACCACAGCTACAAAATAGGTGTTTGAGAAGTTCAGTTTTAAATGTAAACAGGTAATACTAAGGCTACGTACACACGTCCAATGGTTCTTGTACAATATTCTACTCAGGGCCGATATCGGACAAGAATCTGGCGTGTGTAGATTATCTGGCGTGTGTAGATTATCCATCATCTGAACGACCATGCTGGCAGATCCACAGACCATGGACGACGAACAATCGCCGCTCCGCGGTCCTCCCCCTCCCCTCTCAATAGAGCAAAATGGTGCTGTATGTACAACACTTGTTAATGCATTGTGCAGTCCTTAGCCGCTGGAAAGGATTGTGAAAGATCCTTTCCAACGACAATTATAGCACGTGTGTACCCAGCCTAGTTTTCTTTAATCTTCATGATAGCTTGGAGGATTTACATGGTGCAATTAGGTCCTATTTGGGCTTTAGGCTATAAAAAGACAGTAAAAAAATTCATAGTACAGTGCAAAATCCAAGTTGCAAATTTAATATTGAAAAAGCAACTAAAAACCCTTGACTGCACCCCATTGTCAGAACCCGAGCATCCACAGAAGCTTATCCTGTCTCTATGAATTGGGCCCAGCTACAACCCTTATATTTCTGCAATAAATCAATAAGGTTAAACTGTGTTTGGTTAAGGATGTGCACCTCTTTTTTACTGCACAAGACAGAGGATGGATTTGTAGGCAGTTTATGTCTTATGGGGCCACAACAATATAGATAATGCAAATAGGGAGGCTTCTTCTGGGTCTATTAAATTCCCAATGGATGTTAGTTGAAGAGATGGGTAAGGGAGCTACTGCCATGTCTAATGTCTTATTCTGCCTTAATGCATCTCTGTATCTTGCTTCTAATAAAAGACATTTTACATCAGTCACAACAACAGTGGAAGTAACTGCTCAACTACTAAATAGCAAAAAGAAGTGGTTGGTCTTCAGAAGTAGATTTTTTTGTAGACCTTCAACTTTGCAGTGAAGGACCATGACAGCAGAGGGCCTCAGTGTACTTATAACAAATGGGTCTTCCATAACTTTACATTTAGTATCTTACTCAAGAGGCCCAATTTCTTCTGACTTTTGGGGAAGCTGTGCTACTTGCAATCCCAAAAATTTTTTCCCTGACACTCCGGGCTTTATTTATTAAACTGGAAAAGGTAGACCACCATTGGAGAACCTGGGTGATCCAGCAAAGCTAGAATGGATTTCTTAAAAATCATTTTGCATCAGTTGGCAAAGGTTTTCAACCCTGGACCAGGTCCATTCCAGGTTTGATGGATCTCCCAGTTTCTCCCATGATAGTCTATTCCAGTCTTGGACAACTTTAATAAATCATTCCCTTTGTGTATCTACTATGTTCATGTTCATAACATCTTACATTTGCAGGTTCTAACAGATTAATTTGTTAGGCTGTTGATTTAATGTATATCTAAATCAAAAATGTAATTTAGATATAGTCCTAATGAAGGCATCTCCCTCTACTTCTTGTTGTATTTATAGCTTAGGAAGTAAATCAAAATCTCTTCATTGGGACACAGCAAAAAATCAAAGTGAAAGTTAAAACCTTAGACAGCTGTACCTTACGAAAAGTTTCCAAATTGTAAGATTTTTTTGTTCTGGTAAAGTGTGAGTGCATATTGTCACCAGGACTGATAAAGAGGATTGCTGTCATACACACAGCAATAAATACCTATATAGCATATAGCATTTGTATGCTGATTAGATTAAACCTGTGGACCCATTTGTACTGTATTGTATGTAAACCCCGGCCCACATGCACTTTGACCCTTTTGTGTGTCTGCTGTTGGAATTTGTTGGATCTTAAAGCATGTGTATGCTGAAGGTCTATCTTGTAAAGGCGTTGTCCAGACTTTTAGAATGTATATGCCTGCCTACTGTTTGTGCATTGCTATAAACTGTTATGGTAACACAGTAAGTTGGAAACCTTGGATAGTGTAGAGTTAAGGACCATACTAAGTGGATGTGAAGACTCTTTGTACAACAACAAAAAAATGACAGGGGGTTCCAATACATCAATAATCTATCCAACCTCAACAATAACATCATAATCCATCAAATATAAAATAAAAGAAAGTCTTTACTTTAGATACACTTTAATTACTATTGGATTTTAAAGTATTCATGGCCTTGGATATACAATCCCACCAGTTTATTCCTAGAACTTCCTGTATGGGCACTAAGACTAGACCTGAAATATATCCAAAGTCCTCTCTTATTCTTGGAGAGCTTAAAAAGTTGACAGTTTTTAGATATGGGAAAAACATATTTGAATAATTTAAAAGGCTGGTAGGGCTGAAACTATTATTTTTACATACAATAAAGCTTATTTAGTAAGGTAAAGTACTATAGATGAGAACAACCAGTCAAAGCAAACATTCCAATGGCATTAAATCTATTTGGGTGAAATTCACTTACACGCATTAGTTTTATGGAATGTGCCTAATATTTTGGTCTAACATCTTGTAGCCAACATCTTGGTCCAAGAAGTAAATGCTGACATTGGTTAGTGCTTGAATAAAAATAGAACCTTCTTTCTGAGGATAAAAGCAGATAACGACATTGTTAGGGGTATACTGTAATGTCTGTGAGAAGCAGCACATACCTGTAAGTATTATTCTTGCTAGTTACTTGCATACATGCCCTCAACATGAAGAAAAATCATTTGATGCTTGGTGCAGTGGGGCTTTAATCATTGCCTCTTAACAAGCTCAACAGGACCACTCAAAGTTTTTTTTTATGAGATCTCAAGGGGCCAGAGTTTTAATTTTGCACCAGAGCGTTCTAGCTTTTCATTACATATGACAATTTCCCACTCTAGCTCTCTGATTTCTTCTGCATGACAGATGTCTGCATGTGCAACTGCCAAGTACACAAACTGCTGGAGACAACCACAAACCCTTTTTTCAAATGGCACCTCGCTGATTTCAGTGCTTTTTATGAAATATTCTGATGACCGCTCATTCATGATGCAGTTGGGTTTAATTAAGTCTAAGAATATCCTAAAAGTCATTTTATGATTTGTACAAGTTCTTCTTTTAATATGATCCAGGTTCTTGTCATCTCAAGAAGTCTGATGGCCACTGACACGTCTAAGTGGTGACCTCCACTGGAAATTACTAACTCTAAAAAATTATTCACCACACATGAACAACACAAGTTCTGAGACATCACAGTGTTGTACAACTTTATACCAAGAATATTATAAAGAAAGTTAAGACCCCATGGTGTGAATAGAAACACTTCTGTTAGTTTTTAATTTCTATTTTCTAAAATCCATTTCCTTTAGAATATAATTAAAACCAATTAGAGAGAGAAAAACTGTAAATTATGTAATTAAAGTTCGCTTAGGGTAAACACATCACATACCAAAATATTTTAGGAAAGTGTAGCCTTTTATTGTAAATGTCCATGGATTTACCATGCCAACGTGCGGTTTTTGTAGGATATCCTTAGAAGGTTAATGGAACATCCCTTTTTAACGTTGAACCAAGCCAAGACATCTGAAGTTTTATCTTCCAGATCATGGCTCTCACCTTTACCTAAGTAACAGTAACACCAAATGCAGTGTTACAGTATAACTAGTATGTAGCAAGATCTACAAAATTATAGACCTGTAAAGTGTTTTTCTATCAGGGTTCCTCCAGAGTTTGTTAGGAGTTCCTTGAGCAATGATCAGTGTCTACCCTCAGGTCAGTTTAACTGGCACCAAGGATCTTTTTGGCTATCTGTAAGGGTGACATTCTTCCCGCTGACCACCATGCTAATATTCTGGAGCTGTGAATATAATTATAGCAGGGGTTCCCTGAAGACCTGAAAGTTATTTCAAGGTTTCCCCCATGTTAAAAAGGTTGAGAAAATGTCACTATAATTGCAAGGACTCACAGACCGGATTTATTAAAGCTCTCCAGAGGAGGATACACTTTCATCAATGAAGCTAGGTGATCCAGCAAACCTGGAGTGGATTTCTTAATGTAATTTTCTATTTGTTATCAAATGCAACCCTGGACCAGATCCATTCCAGATTTTTTGGATCACTCAGCTTCACCAATGAAAGTGTATCCTCTCCAGTCTTGGAGAGCTTTACTAAATCAGGCCCATGGTTCTCAAGATCATTCTACAATTGACTATTTAATTTCCTTACTATAGTATCTTCCCCTCTCCGCCTCTCCCCTCCTTTTGTCTCCCCCTTTTTCCTCTTCCTCTGATCAACAATATCTGTTATAAAATATGAGCTACATATATAGTGAATTGTTTTCACTGAGTCACAGGGGCAGATTTACTAAGGAATTTTGGAAGGTTACTTAGTTTAACGGATACGGTAAAGCTTTGCTAACTTTATCCAGTTAGTTGCAAGCAAATAGGCAAATTTACTTTAATGTAATTTGGTATTTCTTGCAAAGTGAATTCTCCCTACACTTACTAAACTTTTATCTCTAACCAATCAATGTTTTACTTTACTATATAAATGGTCTAAAGGTCTTTATTAAATCGATCCCTTTCGCTTGTATTGTGTGAAAGAGAACTAAAGCATCACTATTCTATAATAATGAAAAAAAGGAATCAAAACTTTCTTGTATATTACCAACACATATAGATCACATGTACATAACTAATTACATAGTATATCATTTTTGTAATTATTATTCCACATTGTTAAGATCATATAGGCTAATATTTTTACATCTATATCTAAAACAAATCCAAAGACTTAGTACACTACACTTTGTAGTTATGTCATCTTAAAGAAACCTTTTTAAAACATAAAGGGTTCCATTGCTAACTTCTTAAAATTCAGTATTATCACACAAACTAAATACATTAAATCACTTTCCAGATCCGCATTTAAATAGTTCTTGATCTGCATACATATTTCAATTGAATTATTAGGACAACTAGCAGTTTCAAGAGTTTAGGAAAATTAACTTTATTTAAAGAAAATCAGTTACCTTCTTCCCTACCTATTGCTCCATGCTCCCTTATGACCTTCCTAATTTGTCCTCACCTCATTGCTTTTACCAAGCTGGGGTTCCAGATATGAAGCAGTGTGTGACCATCCCCACAAAAGAATGTCTAAGCAGATAATTCCCAGACCCGAACACTGCCATATGGGAAGAAATTGACCCCATCTACCCTGGTATGCACCTCTACCATCCAACACTGGGGCTCACCTAGGGTGAAGACATTGAGCTGGTGTAAATCAGGGGTTATATCATGCTGATGGTCAGACTATCTATCCTGAATGTATATATGAAAGTGTCTATCTAAATAATAACTTTCTGTTATTGTCCTTTGGCTATCCATCTCTACAATATGACTATCATGATATATTCATATCAATATTCTTGGAAATTTTGATTAAAATATTGGAAAAAAACAAATCCTTCAGATCTCAGTGGCAGTCTGGCAAGGTCCAATGACAGAGTTATTAGTACTCCATACATCCAAACACAGGGAGATTTAAACATTATATTGCCAAAAACATTTGTATCATGTGTTGAAATTTCAGCTTCATACTGCATCACGAAGAAACATAGGAAAGCCAACTCCTTTTAAAATGAGCTCTCACTCTAAATATTTTTCTTCTTATTTAAAGAACAAAAAATGCTAATTAAATTCTACATTCGTAATAATGTACAAAAATGAAAAACAGAGTTTGCAAATGTTTATCATAGACAACATTTTTGGGGGGCGATTCCTGCTATTATTTTTCGTAGGCGTTGTACAAAGGCCTCCAGTGGGAAGTTCTTGCCAAAATTACGTCTTTTTATAAGGTTGTCTTTAATCTTTACCAGATGGTGTTCAACATAAGCTCTTAAAACACATTTCCTCCTCAAAACTTGTATATGTTGAATAATATATTTTTTTACAATAACTATTACCCTGGTAATTGTAGGGTATTCAGTGGAGGTGGCCCTTCTGTATATCTGATTGAGGCAAAACAGGCAAAAGTGTATGTTAAATATATTTTAGACTACCCATTGAGAACTGTGACAGAATAAACAAAGGGATAAACAAATAAGAATAGAATGTGCATTGAATTACACATTTTAAGAAATTGGCGTGTCTAACGCATTTTTTCTTTGTCATCATGGTCAAATGTGACAAAAATAATTTAGTTGCTTTCTTGCCAAAGTATTTTCTAAATTGAAGACCGGGCCAGTCCAACCATCTCGTGATAAATTTTTCATAGTTATGGCTCCCATTCTAGAATCATTTTTGTCTATCATCCAGTCTTTTGTTTAAATAAAACCATTGTTTTATTTGTTTTAGCTGCTAAAAGATTTTAGAACTTTGTGATGCCTATCACTATAAGACCGGCCTATTAATATTCTATGGAACATGAAACTGGTGCTTACAAATAATTTGAGGCATTGGGGTTTATGGTCAATTAGGGGAAGTAACTTAGGTTCTTGAAAAGAAGACATCACACTATAAGCAGACCTGGCAAATTCATGTGATCGATTAATAAGAAGATTACTTTAAACAGTTTTTTAATTAACTATTCAGCTTTGGAATTGCTAAAAGCTTATTTCTAATGTGAAAGGATCCTTCTTAATATTTTCTTGTAAATCTAAACCAGCTTTTTGCATTTGATTGGCCACATTGATATCATGTCTGACACGATAATCTCTTTGTTAAAAACTGGCTACTGAATCTGTTCTGCTAGCAATATGCTTTTAGGGCCCTTCCCAATGTTCCAGTTTGCTTGCTTTTGGTAAAGAAACCAAACCACACAAAACAAGTGAGGAAAAGTCTGTTTCTTTGTTTTCTGTCATTCTATCTTCCATGCATTTCTGTGGGTTGCAGCTTTTTTCCTCTAGTTTGTGTCTCATTTTCAGAACACACTTACCCACTGGAATTGTTTTACTAAAGAAGTAGAGGTTTTATACATCTGGTATAAAGTGTATGTTTACTTGAAAGTGTAAATATTAATGAAAATTGTTAGGTTGTGTTCACTTTGAAAATTTATCATGTGCAAGGGAAAAAAACAGGAACTTTTCTAGCACATGTTTGAATATTAAATGTGAACCCCATACCTTTCTTCCTTTGTGTTTGTCGTATTTTAGACCTTCCATTCTTGCATCTTCGATTTTCCATGACAAATGGTGTTATCTGGTTGTCCATCTAACCCCTCATATGACAAACTATATCAAGCCAATTATCCCTCAATTTTCCTCCAACTATTGTTTGCTTTTTTTGAATAGTTAAAAGCATGTTCACATGTCGTGATTTAGTGGGCAGTGTTAAAGTCCCAACTAAAATTCTATACTACCTGCAAGCTAATAACACAACCTTTATATTGAGTCCTACATGCCAAGGGTCATTAGAAATGCACTTTACTGTCCCAAACTGAAAGGTGGGTTGGGGGTTCCTTCTGTCATTTTTAATATCTAAGTGGTGGTGCATACTGCTCTTCTTCCCTCTCTGTATACTTGTATAGACAGCCCTTTGTGGGTGCTGCTATATGTGATTGATTGTGTCCCTGTGGAGATTTCTTCTCTAGTTTGGTTTCTTCCTCCTTTTTTTAACCTTTAGGTCCTAGTCTGCTTCTATGAATATGGGATTTTGTAAATTTTTTGGATGCCTCATATCCCCTAATTTTCCACATGCAACATATATAGGAGCCCTCTATTTCCACCAAGGAATCCAGCTGTTTTCCAGTGGTGGTTAGGAAAGGGATTGTGAATGTGGGGTTAAACCTTTTCCATATTTTAGGGACACTCAAAACGTACCTACTTTTAAAATTAAGGTAAACTACGTTAGTTAAACTGCACTGCTTTCCTATCACTCTTACGGGATTTGAGCTGCAACGTCCTATAGACCCTCGTGTGCCTGGCCTTATATCTTTATTGTAGTCTTTGCCAAGCTGCTTTTATTCTTTCTCCTAAAAACTATTAAATGTTACATTGGGAAGCAGACTTGAATATTTCCATTGCTAAAGCTGATTGACATTATTTACAGAAAAAGCCCTAGAGCACTGAAGTTGTGGATACCATTGGTCCTGTTCTGAATGTAGACATTTAAAGGAATCCTTTTGAAACCTTTGTAAAAAAAAAAAAAAAAAAGATACCTTACCTAACTAGGTGCAAAAGCCAATTAGTTTTATACTGTGCCTAGCCCAACATCTTTTGTGATTTAGGCCATGCTTGGAGTTAGCCACCTGAGGTTTATTCTTACTCTTCTGCCTTTACTTTCACTGTTGATCTCTCTAATCTCTTCATCTGTTCTGGTACTGTTCTGGTAATGTTCTGGTATTAGTGAGTACCTAGAACTTCTTTGATATTTTTTTCTTTGTATCAATCCTTTTTCCCAAACTGCTTCTGTGTTTCATTGGGAACTTGTCTTATCTTGCTATTTCTTTATATTGTATATTCTGTGGTCATTTTGTTTAATTTAAGCTTTTATATAGAAAGCTTTCATATTTCAGCTGCTCCACTGATTTTACCTGTCATCTAGAAATCTACCACCCTAAGCCACTTTCAGACATGTGGTCTAAAACCGCATGGTTAGCTGCTGCCAGGTACCTCTATATGTGCCTGGGAGCAGATTTTTAGAATCACATGCAGCATTTGAAGAATTCTTTGTAATGTGGAGTGCAGTTCACTGCACCTCAAGAGATTATGGACCATCTACAGTCCCCTCCTAACAACTGCAATGTGCCTGCAATCAGCCAAAGCTCACTGTGTTTGGAACGTGTGCCAATTCAAGTCAATGGAAACAGCTGGCCATTCAAGGGCAGAAAGAATCTGCTTGTCCCGGAATGCTGCTACAAACCACCTTGGCGCAACTGAAACGCAACCATATGCAAACACATGCACAAAATGATTACCAACCACTCCCATCTGGTTGAATGGAAGAAGCTGGCAATTTGTTAAACCCCTGCAGTTTATCATATCAAGCAAAAAATCATATACAAGCAAAAATCCTGTTGTTTTTAAATCACTTACACCTGATTTACTAAGAATAGAGAACTATTATTTGCAAAGGGAAATTATCAATGCTAATAAATGAACTCCAATGAACCTGGAAGAACCCCTTGCTGTAAATGAAAAAAAAAAAAAAAAAAAACATGATCATGTTTTGTTACATGAGTGTTTTATTACATTTCTCCAAATCTCCTCTCTAAAAAACAGATACTTAATTAACCCCCTTTCCTGACCCATCTGTAAACTGTCTCATTATTACATAGCCCAACCTCTATACCTAATTTTAGAGCATTACTTCTCCAATCATCACCAATAAAAAATCACTTTTCCTCCCACTGACTCCAAAAACAGGACATAATGTCACCCACAAATACCAAAGATGGGTCCATATTCTTCCTACTGAGACCACTGATGGGGCACTACTCCTCCCATTGTCATGAATGATGAGGCACAATTCCTCCCACTGAAACCAACAATGGGGCTTTTTTTGCCTCTCGCCAACCACTGTGGAATTTTCACTCCCACTGATCACTATAGGCATTTAACTGACTGGAGACCAACTCTCAATAACCTGACATACAGTAGCCATGGCCAGGAGATGTCTGCTACAGTGAAGGAGAGTCTACATACATATAGACAATAAGTGATCCAACCAAAAACAGCCAAATTGGGAATTGTTCTCTGATGTCTGAGGCTCCTTTAGGGCAGGACTTGCAAAGTTTTGTTGCTAGCTAATACACATATTTTTCAAGTTTGTATTTCCTACATCTGTATAAATGCAATACCTTCATATTTGACTGCAGTGTACCAAACTCAATGGGAAACCACAAGCAGATCTGGTGAAACGTACACTTAAAGTCTTACTAGATGATGATTGTCAGATTTGACAACATCATTTGTGGGCTTGCTAAGCTACAATTCATTGAGTAACATATATCCCAAGAATCCTAAATATTTATGAAAAAAGTCTGTTGTAGGTTTTTTATTGTTACACTCTGCTGTCGTCTGTACTATTGACAGAATAACCACAACTAACCTGCTCCATGTTTCACTGGCAGAAGATCTGTGAATTCATGGGGTGTAAATGGAATATATGTAAATGTGTTGAAAATACAAAAATGTTTTTATTCTAGCCAAAACATAAGCAGCAGCATTGTTTTGAAAGACACTGTGAGTATAATAAGTGTATGTGTTTGAGAATGTGGAATCAGGTCAACCTGTAACTAGTTTTCAATAAAACAACATCTGGCCTTCTAGAACACAGATCACAGTTTAAAAAGGAACTGTACGTTGTAAAACATTGTTTATTGTAAGAGAATAATAATGGTAGGAATGGACATTTTTTTCAGTTTTATAGATTTGGGCTGTTAGGGGTGATGTTAAGAACCACTTCCCATAATTAAAGGCCAGTTGAAGAAATAGAAATATATGTCAGCTAGACATTCTACTAACAACCTCAGTTTTCATAATTTACCTGCACGTTCCTGGTAAATTAGTTGTTAATGGGGTGTAAATATTCTAACAGGCATTAAAGTTAGAACTAAAACCGTATATATATAGGCAAATCTGTTGCCAATTTTGCACTGGAATGATTGTTCTGAGTCCCGAAACACTGCACATGTGTAAGAGACTTTGCTCTCCTAATAGTTTTCCACAAAGAAAGTGAATGGAATTACAATTGGATGCAGCTGATCATTTGCAAACAACATGGAACTTATGGTTGGTTGGCTGCTAAATTCCATTTAGATTCACTTTAAATCTGATCGTTTTAATGGATAAGAAATTGGAATTGAAGTTAAAGTATATCCATATACACAATCCCTAATACTCTCAGTGATCAGTACACAGGTACAAAACTGTTTAGACAAAATATCTCCCCTTGTATTACAATACAAGTCGGCATGAGGATCCCTATGTAGCAATGAAGTAGCAGTAACTCTAGCAGGGGAATATGCTAAGACCAACCACCAGATGTTCTCCCAATGCTGGATATACATGACCAATGAACACCCCGCTATAGGTAGGTTCCTACTCTTAAATTGTAAATTAGTTGGAAAAATAAGTTTTCTTTGACACATAGAACAACACATTTTTAACATAGTGAAGAAGAACAATCTCTGACAATGTTTTTATTGCCACCAGGGCTTTCCTGATGACAACCACATCACCCATTTCTCTGGTATAAGAGTGAACGTTTTCCCCGCAGGGTCACAGACAAAAGAAAAAATAGAAACAACCTAAAAAAAACAAAAAGAAAAACATCACACCATCAAAATGCTTACTATGTTTTGCTAATGGGTTTTTTATGAGGAATTTAGCTTTAACATTACTGAAATTACTATTTATAAAAAACTAAAATCTGCTGTAATAGAAAATTGACTAAACTCAAATAGTAAGGCTTTACTATCATATGGGAAAACATGTTAACCATTCCTAAGCAGTCCCCTATTTGTTTTACTTTCAGGACAAAAAATAGGTCCCAATATTTGCTATAGCTGTATATCTTTAGTGTGAATTTAGGCACTGCTGCCTCTTACTGCTAATCTATAGAGATTTGCAATGGGATTTAATGATATCACTACTGTGCAGCCCACTCTTTTTATTGCTGGAGGTAAAGCAGTACCTGGGGACCTGCGTTCCTAAAATCTCCCTGTTGATTTATCAGTTCTTTGAATTTCACTTCTCCTGGTGCTTCCTGAATATTTTTCCAAACCAGTCAAAGCATCAGTTAACAGGAAGGCAACTCTGACAAGAGAAATTAATCATCCACAGATAAGCCATGGGTATTCCTGGTGGCAACCTCCTTTTTTTTTTGTGGAAGATGGAAAATTCTTTAACTCCTATACAGAGTTTGGATCTTATTTGTTAAAACTCTCCAAGACTTGAGAAGATAGACTATCATGAAGGAACCTAGTTGACTTAGCAAACAGGGAATAGATCTGTTTTAGGATTGAAAACATTTACCAACTAAAATCAGATGATTTTTAAGAAATCCATTGCAGTTTAGCTGGTTCCCCTAGGTTCTACCATGATCGTCTATCTTCTCCAGTCATGGACAATTTTAATAAATTAGGCCCTTTGCATGAGGAAAGTAAAAATATAGTGGGTACCTTTTGCTGGCTAACCGAACATATGTTGGGGTGTATTCTTTCATTTTAGGCAACGATGCATACATTTTTGCTTTCTTACTGCTATCTATGGCGAACACAACACAGTAATTTACTACTAACAAAGTTCATATGCAAAGAATTTACAATGCATGAATTTTTGCCATACAACTTCTTTACCACAGTTCAGATGTGGAATATTAAGTGATAGAATACATGTCACTGGAAGAACAGTTTATTTCACACAATAGTTCATGCCTAGGCAAACAATCTTCTATAGTCACAGGCTGGCATAGGAAGAGTAAACAGGACACTGCAAAAACCAGGCTTTCCCTTACACGTATGCCGAGCATTCCACAGATAATCCCAGTATGAAATGGCTTCAAGGGCAGCTTTGTAGATTAATCAATGTTAAAGAATTCTAAAACGTATAAGCACAATTTAATGTATTGTACATACCCAGAGACCGGTTGGATGGATAGTCTTCAAACAGTTGGCAACAGAATACAGAAAGTTTTCTCCCACCAGAAAATTAGGGGATTTCCACACTAGATATTTTATTTTCAAAGACAGAATGAACTTTTGGATTTAATGGGAAAGAATTTCGAGAATTGGTTGTTCTTTGAACCTTTTTACATGGAGACAGCAGTTATATTATTATTTAATTAGAACATGCCCAAACAGCAAAGTGTGATAACTACAGGCAACCAAACAAATTTCATCTATCAATCCTCTAACTTTTCATCAATAGTGAAAGCTGGGTTCTGTTGTGTTGGTGTGGCTGACAAAAAACTAGCTCTGCAATACCTTTTACTCTGCAGCCCTGTAAAGAAAAGTTGAATATAGCAGCACCTTCTAACACCTCTCACCCTATCCTATTATCCTCTAATAATAAAGGACAGCCTTAGAATGTAGCATATCAGAGTTTCAAGAAAAACTTGGAGACTGCCATTACTGACCTGCTTCTAAGAATACATGATGTCTTGGCTACCTATGGCTTTATGTCTTTAAGAATCAGTGACTAGGAACAAGATAAAATTCCAATGTAGTGACCTATAATGTACTGGAGCAACTGGAATAGCCGGCCTTATTTTTAGTGGAGATTGCAAAAGTAGGAGTAGTGAGATCTAGGATTTGAAAGAAGAAAAGCCAGGATCTGTGACAACCAGATCTTTTCTGTGGAGAAATAACGGGCACTATTGTTCTCTTACACAAATGATGGGACAGAATTTATTTAACCAATACAAATGATAAGGCACTATTCTTCTCTTTGATGGGGTACCCTTCCTCCCACTCTCACACAAATGATAGGACACTATTCCTTCCCCTAACATAAATGATAGGACACTATTCATTCCTTTAGCACAAATGGCACTATTCTTCTCTCTGAGACAGATGATGGGGTATCATTCCTTCCACTCTCATACAAATCATGGAACACTTCCTTCCACTAACAACAAATATATGACACAGTTGCTACCACTAACACAAATGAGTTCCTCCAACTGACTATTCCTATCTCTTGAAAAATGTCATGAGGGCCTATTTCTTTCACTTACATAAATGATAGAGCACTATTGCTCCAAATGACAGCAATACCCTTTTTGGACAAAATAGGTAGAACCTCAGGGACTTATGTTGTGTATATTTGGTAGGTACAGGATGTTTTAAATGGTAGAAAGTAGTGTAGAAAAAGCTGTGCAATGACCGATGGGCTGATGGAAGGGCTGAGGAAGAAGCAAGTATACAAATGTAGTCTGCTGTTTGCACCACTTACACTTGGGAGGGAAATATTTGTTTCGGTAAACCACTGAATGACCCATTACAGGTTATTTTCATGCAACTAAAGCAGTTATATTCTGGCAGTATTCTTATTTACTATATATTTATTAACATTTCAGAATCAAATTGAAAAATAAATAGCAACTGATAAATTTTGTTCCTTATTAGCAATTTTGTACTATAAAGAAACTCACATTTGAGGTTTTTCGGTGCTTGAGATGACTTGCAGACAACTTTGTCCAGCTCATGCCAACTCTTGATACACAAATAACCTTAATTGAGCAGTAGATGTAACTAATTATAAAGTTCATCTTTTAATGCCCCAACACTTGACATTCTTGACACCCACAAGGAATTCTATCTGGAAGGGGTGTGACATGAAAACTTGAGAGCCTGCTCCAGGAAAGTGCAGCATTTGCACAGGGTCACATAGTTTCTACTTTAATTAGGAATAAATCCCAGGGTGTGCGTTTCATTTCCAGCATATGCATGACAAGATCATACCATTCAGTTGGGTGGGTACCTGGCACTGTATATTTATTTCTTTAGGTGTGGATTGGTACTGGGCATTAATGGAGAGATCTTATCTGTGTTGGGTTTGATACTTGCCCATATGCTGCATTAATGAAAAGCTGCCTCTAGAAACCCAGGTATTTTCTTTTTGTTTCTGACATACTGACATTCACCCTAAATATTATGACCAAGAACATATTTAGGTAAGAACAATTGTGATGTGCATACTGCAGTAACCCATGACAAGTAAATCACACTTTGCTGATATACGATGTGTAAAAGAATTTTCATTAGTTGGTATGTGTAGTGTTTTCAAATTATTCTCTATGTCATAAAAGAATTCCTAGATAGAATGATGTGTGAAGACAAAACTTTAAACTTTCTGAGATGAGAAAGAGGGGCACCATTTAGGTATAAACCCAGAAAATGCTACCCTGAGTGTTATAGATGATGAATAATGCATTCACAAGAATTAGCTGGGTAAACTTTCAAATGCTTTTACCAATCCTTTTCAACATAACAAATTATTATAGTATTAAGTATATTAGTTTTGATTTTATTTCATGTGTGTTTAATTATTTTCATCTTTGTATTTCAATAAAAGCCAAGCTATCTTTTTTTCAGCTTAGCTTAGCAAAACATGCAGATGGTTCATAACAAAAATTTGAACCACAAACCTATTAGCTTTTAATTGCTATCTGTGTCCGTGTTGGAGATCTTCCCTCACTTTCTGTCAGAAAAGCAAGTGAATAAAATGTTCTAATTGAGTCTAGGATAGTGGTAAATTCCAACAAGACTTCCAACCAGTGACAGACATATCCAACAAAGGGTCCCTGTGAAGATTTGACTTGGGGTCCCACCACTGAACTAACTTGGGGCCATGGTGACCCCTGTTGTCTGAGGAGGGTCCAGGGCCCTTGTGCTGCAAGACACTTTGCACATACCAATGTCTAGTCTTGCTTTTAACCCTTGCCCATTCTATACAAAAATGAACAACAAATTCTAGCTGGATATTAGGTTTAATTTAATGTGTTAACCATATTGTGTTTACACACGTTAAAGCATGTAACTTACAGCTTATTTCTGCAATGCATATTGGTAAAATGTGCCTGAAATGAATGTTAAATTCAGTTTGTTAAAAACAGAAATTGGTGCTAAACAGAATTTGGATGAGCCATGCATATTCCTGCTTGGAGCTTGGTTCCTTTTAGTATTTCTTCCAGATCTGTGCAGTAATCCAGCAAGAAACATCTGCAGTTTGCCTCCTGTGCAGGAATTTCTTTTGATAAAGAGATGTCACTGGTGCGGAGGATGGAGGATAGTTGTAGTGTCACTTATTCCTTTCACAAGTTCCTTGGGTTTGCAAAGGAATTTAATGCCCAAAAATGGATTTACATTCTTTGTGGTTATAAAGGAATTATTAAGAAACGCTTATCGGGCCGGTCATTTTTTGCTGGGCACCACCACAGTATCCCACACTGCCTATTTTGTCCAGTGATGTCACTTGCAGCAGCAAGGGGGAAAAAAAAGAAGCATGTCCTGCATCCCTTTAGCTGTGCGGACTGAGGTGTATCTCGGCATCCCCTGCACACTCTGAGGCTGTGAAAAGATGAAGAGGATTTTACGAGCAGATTAGTTAGGGCTTTATAGATTTTCTGCTCCTATTCTCCAGTGCCTGTTGTAGCGTTAAGCCAGGCTGACTTGCTGCTGGTTTATGTATTTGCGTTATTTGCTGTTGCTGACCATTGCCTGTTCCTGACCCATCGTTTTTATGCTGCCTGGACTGACCTTTTTCCCCGTGACCCCGACTCTGCTTGTGTCCTGCCCTTGTGTACCTTGTCTGGTGGATGGATTACCTGTGAATGATCTTTTGCTTGTATTCTGGACTTGTTTCTGTTGGAATCTTGGTATTGTTTAATCTGTGGGCCCCTGGCCCTCTGCCAGCCCTTCCCCAGACATCATCCCTTGCGCACTAAGTCTCCTGAGGCTAAGCGTAGGCTTGCTATAGTTGAGTGCCATGTTATATTTGGGGGCTGGTGTCTGGTGAGTACTATTGCTGGACTACGGCCTTACAAGAATACATTAAAATTGTTTGTGTGCTTGGTGTACCAGAATTGCTCTTCATGTTTGATTTATCTAATGCTCTGTGAAGCAGATACATCACTGATAGTTAATAAGACTCTTCTATATTGCACAATGTTATCAGCCTAAGAAAGCAGACTATGGTCCTGATTTATTAAAGTTCTCCAAGGCTGGAGAGAATACACTTTCATCAGTGAAGCTGGGTGATCCAACAAACCTGGCATGGATCTGGTCCAGGATTGAAAACATTTGCTAACAAATAACAGATGACTTTTAGGAAATCCATTTCAGGTTTGCTGGATTACCCAGCTTCACTGATGAAAGTGTATTCTCTCCAGCCTTGGAGAACTTTAATAAATCAGGGCCTATGACTGCAGTGTGTTGCTAAATCCATGAGAGCAGATTGGGGACTATGGCATGGAACAGATTGGTGAACAATCTTTACCACCTAATTTTAGAGTGAAATCACTGACCTTACTTTTCTGTCTGGCAGAAGTACCTGGATCCAAAACTGGCTAAACCGAACTACAGACAATAAAAGTGGAAACTAAGATGTTACATTATAATAGGAAATATACACTTTACATTAGCAATAACAGATTTTACACTTACAGAATGAAATACTAACATTTACATTATTGATTATGTAAGGAGTTTAAATGTCATAGTTTTTTTTCTTTTTTTGAGAAGGCATTGAATTATAAAGATATACTATACAGCATAAGTACTCCTTTATAATTAGAAAAAATGTATTTTAATAAACTGTATAGTTATCCTAATCTTGGAGCATTACTCTTGTTTAAATAAGACTGGAGCTGTGATGAATACCCCTGCGTTAAACATTTCCCTTTCTTTTACAGCAGATTCAGCAAAAAATCTTATATTTTAGGACCCATTCACAGTGTGTTTGAATGGAAAAATTATGCAAATGGAGAGGTCTGCCATTGTTATTTGGTGTTACTTTGCATACCTGGTAACCTTGACATACATTGACCCAAAAAAAAAAAATAGGAGTCATGTCTGTTCATCTGTTGATGTCCATTATATAGAATTTATATAGAAATGGCAAACCATGCTATAGCTTTATGAAACAGACCCCATAATTGACAAGGAAGATTCATAAATGTGAACTGAGCCTTTAACTGTACAGTGTATAAATATTTGTGAACTTTCTTAGATTTCTACCCTTCATTTTACGAAGGGTGAAACATGGCTGTATTTAGAAGAAATTGCATCAAATATGGTTTAAGATAATGGGTGATGATTTATTTAAGCTCTCCAAGACTGTTGAGGATACACTTTCATCTGTGAAGCTTGGTGATCCAGCAAACCTGGAATGGATTTCTTAACAGTCATTTGTTAGCAAATGTTTTCAGTCCTGGACCAGATCCATTCCACATTTACTGGATCACCCAAGTTCACTGATGAAAGTGTATCTCCTCCAGTCTTGGAGAGCTTGAATAAATCATGCCCATTGTGTACTGTAATTTTATTGAATACATACATCATTTATAGGTTGTATTTACAGAACTTATTGTTTCCATGCACTGCACTGATGACGGCCATTAGGTTTTAAAAGCTGTATGCAAGCTGTAAGCTTGTGTCTTTACAATGCTATTGAATATTGCTATTTTACCATAATTTAATAATATTCAAAAATATTTAGGGTAGCTACTATCATCTTCTGCTTATCAGCTTACATTTAGGTTACAAAAACATTGGATAGAATAAGAAACGATTGAATGATGATTGATTCTGCTGTTCCATTGGGAAGATTTTATTTCACTCTATTGAAAACTTGAAGCAAAATCAGAGCGATAGAAGCATTCAAAAAAGTAAGGATTGCATTACGCAGTAAAACTACTCAATACTGCTTGCAAAAAACACTACCCAGCCTTACCAAATCTCCAAACCTCAGGTCATTTACCTGCTCACATGTTGTGTCTTCCTGTCAGCACATGTGTACACAGCACACATTTGTCTAGGTCCCAGTCCTGTTTCGTGCTGGTCCAAAGGAAAATGCTAGATTTAAGCCAATTTCAGGTCCCTACACTTAGGGTTGCAGCCTGTCTAATTTTGAACCGGACAGTCTAGTTTTTTATAACAGTTGTCTGATGCTTTAGTTGTTATGTAGAGTTTTGGGCACTTTGCATAGCTAATGACATCAAAGCGTAGGGGAGTGGGCATTCCATGGGGAGTCTGGAGACAAAACGGAAAAGTGTTACATTGAACATTCGTATATCTCAGTTTAATTACATTGAAATTTGCTGCTTTATTCTCCACTGAGATGGTGTTATGTAACCCAACAAGTATGTTAACTTGGCAGGGACATCACATTCAATTTATGCTAATATTCTTTAGGATTCCTAAAGCAGATGTTGCAAAAATATCCAAATAATCGTGTTGAATTCTTTTATTTAATATTATTCAATAAATGTTTACATTTTTAATAAAATAAATAACATGGCTATTTTTTCTTTTTTTTACACTGTTTGCATGTACACTTTTTATTCATTTGTTTAGCTTGTTTCTAATTTTGCTTTACAAATACACAAATACATAGCTTTGGGAAAAAAAAAACATTTTTGTGTTTACAGGTAGTCCCTGAGGTAAGGACATCCGACATACGGACGACTCCTAGATATGACGGAGGATTGATGGGGGGAGGGGGGCGGTTTGCATGATTTGCAGAAGAAATTTGTGTTTTGCTAAACACTGGTTGTGGGTGATCTTAAGGGCTGAGCTGTTCTGCAAACTCTTGTAACTCTTTAATGACCAAGACAAACACTGCAGTTGTTTGTTTTTGCATATCAAAGCACAGCTTGATCCAGAAGTTAATGAATGTCTAGGCTCCATAAAGTTTTTTTTTTTTTTTTGCTTTGTTTGAGGATTTTATACAGTAATTGACACCACGCTGCCTAATAATATGTTGAGACAAACATCTGTCCTAATTGCATATATTAAAATAATGTACCTGTTCTGGCTTACATACAAATTCAACTTAAGAACAAACCTACAGTCACAATCTCGTATGTAACCTGAGGACTGCCTGTATTTACAAAATAACATTTTTACTTTTTGAAAATGAAAACTGTGGACATTGAAAATGAATGAGAATTTGTTTTTTATTGCACTTGTTTGCTAAGTTTGAGCATTCACTCCATCCAAGTCCACAGGAGGTGGAGAGGACCCCGCCCAGAAGAGCTTACAATCTAAAAACATATAATAAAAACAAGTCATTACTTGTTGAATACCGGCTGCAGCATTTGTCTTACTGCCCCCCGCCCATGAATACTGAAAACTTCAAATCCCATAAGATTACACCCCTGTTCTGTCTTATGTCATTTGGGATTCTGATTTTGTTCTATGAGGAGGTGGTAAGACCCACTCAAGTCACTGGTGCCAACAGGAAGCAGTCAGCAAGCAAGGTAAACATTTTCCTTTTTTTCTAGTGTTCTGTATATATTACTTTCACTCCGAGAATTTATTGGGGTTTGGCTAGAAACTTAAGAGATTCATTTTAGGGGCCAAAATAAATGAATCTGCTGTTTGTTGTGATAACACAATACACGTTAAAGTAGACCTATTATGACATTTTTACATTATATACACGTGTGGCTAAACCGCCCTATATAATAAAAATATGTTTGGTTTTTAAGGGGAAGGACCCTTCCTCTTTAGTCTTTACAGAAAGGAAAACTCACAGCCTCCTGGGATACATACGTCATATATCCCAGGAGGGTTTGGCCTGCTCCTTCTGTGAATGCCCAAGATCAGGCACGCTCCATCAGCAGCTTTTCTGGATAGATTTTTTTGTTACATTTTCAAGAAGACATGTCAACCGATGTCACACCTGCACAGTACAAGTTCAGGTCATGTGAGCAGAAGCAGGATGAAGATGGCGGTGCCCGCTGTCCTATCTATGCGGGAAAGAAGAAGGAAGCTAGGACAGTGTGGACTCGGATTGCAGAGGGATCAGGGGCTCTTCAAATATATATATATATATATATATATATATATATTTGTAGAATGAAAGTTTCACTTGAAATGTGTTACAGCCCAGATTTGCAGAATTTTTGTGGTTGTGTTGCTCTATGTGGCAGAAATGGCTGCATTCTCGTTTTCTTTGATGTTTTGTGTTGCCAACCCCATACATAAGAATGCCTCACTGCAAGCATGTTAATATGCAAAAAAAAAGAGCATTAACGCAGTGATTTCTGCCTAAGTCATCCGCACACTTTTTACTCTCTTGTTAGATCTCTGTAGGTAGAAGTAACATTTTATTACTTATAAGTAGACCAGGTTTTACAGCTGACTTCACTGTATTGCTGCACACAATGTTGGTGGTCATGTGACAACCAGAATTAAATGATAAAAAAAGATTCAGGAAGAATGCCAAAGAAAAAAAAGCTTTTAAAAAAACTGAAAGACAACAGCGTGCAAATAATTGAAATTCCATATTCTTTACTAGACTCTAGACTGTAAGCTCTTCCGGGCCAGGGTCCTCTCCTGTGTCACTGCCTGTCATTTAATGTACAGCGCACGTAATATGTTGGTGCTATATAAATACTGTATAACAATAAATAAAAAATATTTACATAACAAAAAACATATACAGTACTCATTAAAAAAGAGGAAAACAATAAAGAAAACACTTCGTATTGTGGCTTTTGCATTTTGTTGGCAGCAGTTTAAAGCCAATACACACGCATGCAGAGAGGATAACGTACGAAGCGATAACAATCACTAGGAGTTCTGAAACAGCCGCCGCCGCCGCACTGAGCATGTCACGTGACCAAACAATGACGCGCTGACCTCTCACGTGAATAAGGTCACCTGTGACAGCTGACACTTCCGGGAAAATGGCGGCTTGGAGAAGAGTTTTCACTGCTTTGGCTCCTAGATTGGTAGCTGTCGAGGGCCCCGGGATAAGGAGCGGGAGGAGCGCAGCTCGCCTGGCAGTAGTGGCCGTGGCTGGAGCTGCTTGCGGAGGGTTATGGCTGGTGAAGGGGAGAGGAGAGCCGGCGAGGAGTCTGATGACGGTCTGCGCACAGGTGAGGTGCTGCTAATTGTATGAAGATTGGTCCGAACCGGCTACCGTCCCAGCCTGTAACTCTGCATTGTCCTGAGGGTTATACATGGCACCCTGCAGGGTATTCCTCTTGTTACTTCATCTCCTCTACCGGTTATATGTATCATTTATAAAGTGTACCTGTCATTTATAGAACTGGCAAACACCCCAACATACCTTATATACTGCTATCACCTTATATACTGCTATCATCTATGTGTTCTGTATGGGCAGTGCAGACTTTAATTGCTAGGAAGAGTTCTGGCCATAGCTGAGGTTTCAAGAATTCATTGCAGGAGATACAAATAATTATTACTATTTTTTACTTTAGACATTTTCCTCCAGAGCCAATATGTGTAAACTAACTATCACCTTCTGTAGTATTACATTTATTATCACTTTCACCTACGCAACATCTCCAAAATCCGCCCCAAACTCCTTGTACATGCTCCTATCATCTCTCGTCTGGACTACTGTAACCTCCTCCTCTCTGGTATTCCACTAACCTGACTCTCTCCTCTACAATGTATTATGAATGCTGCAGCCAGACTCATCCATCCTTCCCTCCGCTCCTCTTCCGCTACATCTCTTTGTAGTTCTCTTCATTGGCTTCCATTTCACCTTAGAATCAAATTCAAGTTCCTGTTCTTTGCCTTTAAATCCCTACACAGTTCTTGTCCCACTTACATTTCTGACCTGGTAAAAACATACTTCCCCAGCCGCTCTCTTCACTCCTCGAATGACCTACTAATGACTTCCTCACTCATAGCCTCATCACACGCACAACTACAAGACTTTTCTAGAGCGGCCCCAATTCTCTGGAATGGTCTTCCCCATCCTATTCGGCTTGCTCCTACTTTCTGCTCATTTAAAAGAGCGCACAAAACACATATTTACAAACTTGCCTACCCATCTTCTTCTGTCTTTTGAAACCGCAATTATTTCTCACCATTCCATATCCCCCCTCCTATTTTCTGTTAATTCCCCCACCTACTAGATTGTAAGCTCTTCAGGGCAGGGTCCTCTCCTCCAGTGTCACTGTCTGCATTTGTTTGTCATTTGCAACCCCTATTTAATGTACAGCACTGCGTAATATGTCGACGCTATATAAATCCTGTTTAATAATAATGATAATTATGAGTGAAAGAAAGGTATAAAATGATTAAATTTTTTTTCTTTTTGGATCTAATCCCAACATTTTTACTTTACATGGAGAGGTGGAAAACCTTCTATGTAAGGTAAAAATGTTGTTTTTTTAATTTTTTTTTTAAGTTCAGCACTGCTCCTTAAACAGGAAGTAAACTGAAAAACAGCGAAAACAAATCCACTTATCTTCACTCCCACAGCGCAATCGATCGTTCCAGAGGTCTCTTCCATCTGGTCCCACTTCGTACCAGGGCTCCTCCATCTTCTCATCTTCTTCTTGGTTCTTTTTCCTACGTCACCCGAAACAGGCGCGAGATCAAGTGACTTAGGTTGGAAAAAAACGTACCCACAATCTTTTTCCATTTTCACGAACGAGATGCTCAGACATGCGCAGAAGGAGCACCCAAGAGCCTTCCGGGTTGTGTGACGTAGTTATCCCGGGAGGCTTTGCGTTTCCATTCATTCTGGATCGCCTAGGCAATCGTGAATTAGGGGGCGGTGCTGCACCTTTTTTTTTTTTCTTCTTAAAAAAAGGCTGTTGCACTTAAAAAAAACAAAAAAAAAAAACTAGCAAACAGAATTTTTACTTTACAAAAAGGATTGTCTACCCTGAGTTTAGGTATGCTTTAAAGTCTTGATGGCCTCAGGGATTAGGACTTTACCTCCCTGGCGTTATGAGTATTTTAGTATTTTTAAATGTCAAAGCGTTACATTTGACATTTTAAAATACTTCCTATTTTAATTTTCCCACCCCTCCCAGTGCATGCCGCCCACACGTACACAAGTTGAATGCCCACCAGGCATCTGCATCCCAAGGCCAGGGGACAGAGATGCCGGGCTCGTGGGGGACCAGGTAAGCCCTCAATTCCACCCCGAGTGTGGCTTGGGTTATCATTTTTTGTAATGAAATTAAAGAGCTACACTCGGGATTACTGGTAGGTAGGTAGGTTAATGGGAGCGCAGAGCCTCTCGGGATACCTACTTCACACATCCCTGTGCATGCCTGAGATCTCTGGCATGCGCAGAAGGGGCATTTTTCATTATAGGGGAAAGAGATGTCGATCTCACACCTGCACAGTGCGAGATCAGGTGACGAAGAAAGAAGACCGAAGAAGAAGAAGACGGGCAGGAAGATCGAGGATGGTGGCCACTGGGAACTGCCGGTACAGAAAGGAATTCCAGGACAATGCAGGACCGGATCGTGGGAAGGACCAGTGCCATTGGCGGATCTTCCGGATTAAAGGTAAGTGTAATTTTTATGTTTTTAGTTTAGTTCTGGTTTATTATTAGGATAATGAAGAGTGTTGATGACACTCAACCAGGTAAGTACTTCTCCTCATTTTCAGTACAGAACAATTTTGGAAATATGAAAATCCCGGTCCTATATGTGTTGTAGTGTTCACATAAAAGAATGGGGAATGGCCAGAGATCTTCCATAGACCTATAGGGGAACCTTTTATTAGGCTGTGACAAGAATATTATTAAACAGGATTTATATAGGGCCCACATATTATGTATCACTGTACAGTAAATAGGGGTTGCAAATGACAGACAGATACAGACAGTGACACAGGAGGAGGAGAGGACCCTGCCCAGGAGAGCTTACCATCTAGGAGGGTGGGAGAAGTCTCACACTTCTAGGAGGTAGTGAGGGTTCTAGGAGACAGAAGATTGGTAGCCAAGTTTGAAAAAATGGGTTTGGAGTGTTCTTTTAAAGGTGCAGAAAAATATTAAAAAATAATATAGAGCATTATCATTCAAACCATCTTGTGACGTGACAAGGTTTTCTTTATTGTACAAGGGACAGGCTATGACTCCTCTGTAATAAAACAAACTTGCCTGCATGTTCTTTCTATAATCTTCACAGAGCTGAGCAGTGTAAGATCCTGGCATACCTGGCTGCCATGAAAGAATGGGCTTTTATCACATGTATGTGAGTTATGTCATTCTAACTGGCCAAAGAACCAAACCTGGAAGTTGTCCTGGTGGAGATGTTGAAGTAGAAGGGAGTTTTGGTAAATTGTAAACAGACAGGTAAGTTTATTTATTGCAGAAGGGATATCACCTGTCCTTTCTTCAATAAAGAACCTGACTGCTCATACATTTTTATGTTTTAAGTTTAGTTACAATTTAGAGATTGGCCGGTTCAGGATGACGTAACTCCTGCAAAGGAGCGCTGAAGTTCATTCAGTCCCAAAAGTCGTGATGTGCCGTGTATCGCACTACTAAGATTAAGCTGCGCATGCGACATTAGCAGTTAAAGGGAACAATCAGGCAGGTACGTATGTTTTTTTTGCAGAGGTGACATCATCTGTTTGATCACAAATTTTTAAAGTTGAACTTTAGTTCATGGTTTTACAAGTCACAACTACAGTACATCTATTGTTTAGATTTCTGCCAGCTCTACGTTTGTATGTTTTGTGTAGCACTTTAAAGATAGAAAAGCAAGTCTTTTAATGTTCACATTTACTTCCCTTTTCTCACAGCTGTCCATCTGTGTCTGTCCTGTGGACTACAGGCTCTAGCCCAGTGATCGCCAACCAGTCATCCACATTAAAATTTTGGTGGTCCACAGAAAAATTTTGACGTTATTTGCAAATTTTATGTTTTAATAATAATAAAACAAAAATAATATTTTAGTGAAACTGTACTAGAGATGGAGAAACAAGGGAGGTGCAGCGTCAGAGTAGTCTTAAGTTGTATGAGGCAACTGTTGCTAATAATATAGATGTGTATAACATTTTCATATTGGTCAATTTAAAAGAGCCAGGAGATATTGGATTGTTACATAAAGATTCATATTCTGGTCCTCCATGGTGAATTGGTCTTTCATTATTCGGGGGATCTTGTCCAAATGTACTTATCTCAATCTCTATGTGCTTTCTCACTCATTTGTGTTTTAACACACTATTTTGTGCATTAAGTCTAGCTGTGTTTAGGCAGCCCATTCATTTTGAATTGATGTATGAATTGCTTGTGGCATTTGTGGGAAAGCAGAACATGATGTAGATCTGTTGGTAGCTTCTTTGTTTGAAAATAGGGGTGCTGTTCTAAATGGATACAATTCTAAATCAATGGTCTTTACTATTAGCCACACGCATGAGGGCAATTTTAAAAGGTATCTGCACATTCTAATAAAATTGAATTATCTAATTTGGTCCCGATACATGACCTAGACCAGTGGTCCCCAACCCCCAGGCCATAGATCGCTGCCTGCCTGTGGCTGATGAGTTGGGGCCGCAAATGACAGGAGGCAGAAGTGCCGGCAGCCCTCCTTACACAGTAGGAGCACAACCAGCTGGAGCGCGGGCGGCTCTCCTCACACTGCTTACACAGGAGCTGCTGAGAATGGCGGAGCAATGTATGTAAGGCTTACACTTCTCTGCCATTCCCAGCAGTTCTGCCACCTGACAGCACACCGGCTCTTTTACACTACTCTGCTATTCTCAGCTAGTGTGCTGACAGGAGGCCGAGCTGCTGAGAATGGCAGAGAAGTGTAAGCCTTACATACATTGCCCTGCCATTCTCAGCAGCTCCTGTGTAAGCAGTGTGAGGAGTAAGTAGTGTAAGCTGTACATATACCGGGCTGCGGCAAAATTTTATTCTATATTACCGGGCTCTGCTGTGAGAATGGTTGAGGACCACTGACTTAAAGTAACCCAATATCTTCCTCCACAGACCAATGCTTACTGAAAGTCCAAGAGTGGATGTGGCTGGGTAGTGCATCCCCATAGACTTCTATTAGGCTGGCAGATCTATAGGATCAGATCCCTATCCCTTATCACCCCTTATGGAAAAATAAGCATTGCAATGGGCAGAAGTGACTACGAGGGTCAGGGAATGGGACCAAACAAGATACCAGAACTTTATTAGTTTAGTTATCCTTTAGCAAGAGATGGAACCAAGCTTTGACATTAGGAAAGGCTGTGGCGCTCAGTAAAAATGTAATCATAAATTTTCAATTTTTTCTCCTGATATGTATCATAGTCTTCTTTGTATAATTTTTCAAAATCGTCAAAAAATGAGGAAATCAATGTGTGAGATTTTAAACGACTTGACTCTAAAATCTATGTGTTATGTTAGGAATATTTTCCCTCCCCCTTTACTGATCGATGGCTTTCCTCAGCTTTGTTTTATTTTCCTTTCTCAGCTGGTCAATTGCGTTTTTTATCAAGCTTGTTTCATTGATGTTCCTAAGCCTCGGTTTGTGGGATCAAACTTGCCGAGTCATAAACATAGAAGTGGCAGCTGCTGGCTATTTTCTTTAAAGCCATAATCCCACCACTAGCATCCTAATAAAGCTCAGGACTAAACCTTTCCTGCTTTTCTAGTCCTCTCTGACACTTGAGAGGCGGCACTTTAGGTGTTTCTGGGAGTTGTTTTTTTTATGGAATGCTCAAGAAAGCGTGCCTTTATCCCTTGCATGTAATCTGCCACACGGGAAATATGCAGCTCTACCACAGGATCCTAGCAAACCTTTCAAACAAAACTTTATATAATGTAGTATTTAAAATGAAACTCTTTTATGGCTTTAATTTTTTTCATATTTCAATATAATTTTATTATAGCATAGTTTATAAAAATGCTTTTTGCTTGGGTATCTAGATACTCAAAATTAGAAGAATATTGTAGCTAAAAGACATGTAAAGCCAGACATTAAATTCTCAGATGAGCTTTAACATGTTTAATGCATTGCAAAATTAATTTTCAATGTCTTTAAATCCATGGGGTTCATTAATATAATGCTTGGTGATGCTGCCATGGAGGTCCCTGTTTAGGCACTTTCCGTTTATGTTGTACATGATCTGTCATTGACTCCCATTTGTGTACCTGTGTTGACAGTTAGGGGAACATTTAAAAAGCGTTTTGTAGCATTAAAAAAAACCTGCACCACAGTGTGCTATAAATATGTGCAATTTTCTGTACCAGCTTGAGGATTCTGAAACTGGTGCAGACTGATAGAGAGTCCCATGTGAGAAAAAACTAAAAAAAAAAAAAAAATTATATATATATTTATTTATGAAAAATATAAATATATCATTCTGCTTCTTTCTTGACTGGACTGCACAACCCTGCCCTTATCTTTATAAATGGGGGGAAAGTGGTGGGCACAAATAATCGCCGCAGGGCTAGTATCGGACGAGAATCTGGCATGTGTACAGTACTCGTACGATATTCTTCATGGACCTTGGTGATCGTAAAACAAGTGAAGGGGAGATAACGCAGTGGGGTCCTGCTATCCAACGACAATTATGGATCCTGTTTTTGTAGCCTAGGAAAGAGTGAATAGCAATTAAAAGTTCTTTGGAGTTTTAAACCTTTCCTATTCTGCAAAACTAAAAAAAAAATATTTTACTTACATACTTTAACCTACACTAAGCACATAGGAAAGGTTTTAAATTTCAGAGATTATCATTTTTGTAAAACCACTCCTGATCATTTCATCATAAGTGACTACGTTTAAGCCAGAAAAAGAACCTTTTAGGTTCTGCATTCAGTATGATTTAGACTGTATCCTGACTCGAACTATACATTGGGTAATTTTGTAGCTTCAGTGAAGGAATTTGATTTGGATATATTTAAGGACATTCGCAGCATCCTAGTTCAGTCCATATACTCCTTACTTTCCGTTAGACTGGGCTTTTCTCGTGTTTACCATCCTGAACTGTCCCTGCTGGCTGTTGCAGCAACACTTGTCATGTTGGAGCTGTACGCGCTGTGCCTCTTGTCTTTCACTAAGAGTACAGCTGTGGTCAGTTTAATGAGCACCGCTTGTGACGACTACTCATGTTTTGTTAGTCTGAGAACTTGTACTCGTCATTTATTTCAGTGTGTGACAATAACGTACGCTATGCCTGGCTATTTCAAGACATTCTTTGTGTAACACAGAAGAATCAGGTTTGATCATTAGTGTTTGCTTACAGAGTATGCATTCATCACATATATGATAGTATGATCCCTCCGTTGTACTCTGTAAAAGTATCTGTGTATATTATTTCTAATTTAAAGGTAGCCAAGAGCAGATTCCTTGTCACGGTAAGAAATCGGCATGATTGTGCTGGATTACCCAAAACTGCCTAAGTATTCTGCCAACTTTTACTGCCTGCCTGCTGCAAAACTTTTTCCATAGAACACAAAACTTTATATTAGTTCAAACAGAATTAGAAAATCTAAAAAGTATAATACACTAAATGTATTTAAGTTAATGCCAGTTATATCTAGTTATAAGGGTTTATATAAAAAGAAGGTTATTAGTTTATTTTAATTTATCAGTCCCTTGTGCTTAGCTAGGAGGGAAAAGTAGCACAAGGAACCTAGTCTTCTCCCCGGCCTCTTTTAGTGGGGTGCACCACCAGGCACATTTTAGTAACCACTCGGCTGCTTTTGGCGATTACTAAAAAGTTGGGTCACAATACAAGGACCACCACCTGCCTACAGCCTCTTCCTACCTGGCTTTAATAAATTTCTGGGGAGAATACTGCACCTAAATAATTGTCAAGCAGTGTAAGATTAATGCTGTTGGCGGAAGTGACAAAGACAAACTTATCGCTCCAATGCAGCTATTCTAAACTAGGGTTATGTGAAACCAAATGGTTCTTCATTGGGCTGTGGCTGGTTGACCTCCAGTTTTATTGTGTCCAGATATTTCTGGGTCCAATGCCATCCAGCAGAGCCAGGGCATTACACCAATGTTTAAGCTAACAGGATGGCATTCTGATCACATTCTTTCAATATAAAGAACATTATAAAGAATTATTTAATTTTGAAGAGCCAGCATTTGTAGGAGCCCTCTTTTCACTGACCCATGATGAAATAAATGTATTAGTGGTTCCCTGACATGGGAACTTCTCTGGGCTAAAGTGTTTGAGAAAGGCTGGTCTGTTGCTTTCCTTTTGATTGTCCAGACCTAGGGTAGAGTTCAAGAGGAGATCCGGAAGTGTCACTGAACTGAAAGGAAAAAATGTTTAAATATCACATAAGCAAATCTATTGGCAGGTACACACAATTGTCCTATACACATTAGTTTCAAATCTGTTTGCCTTGAGTTAATTTATTCTTTCAGTCTCGTTTGGTGGCCATCTTTGGTGAGGGCATTGCTTTCTCTGGAGCCGGGCACATGTGTTATTATTATAGCAGATGCTGATTACATAGTTGTGAAATAATTGCAGAAGGTGTGCCCCAGGCTGTGAAGGGATAAATTACATTGACTTTGCAATTTTGAGCTCACAACTGCTGTAGTATTTTTAGGGTTATTAAAAATGGTTCATGGATTGATTAAACGCAGTTATAAAGAGGGTGAAACAAATTAAGCTGGAAAATCAGCAGGCTTTTTTTTTCATTCGCTCTTCCAAATGATTTCTATTAAGTTTTCAGGCAGGCCTATATTAAAATGTACAAAAGAGGTAGAGCTTGGCAAATTGGCATGATTTGGTGCACATAAACATGTAGTTTAGGTCAGGACAATGTTTGAACTCCAGGATAAAGCTATGACATGGAAACAAAAACTAAATTGACAAACTGATGAATACACAGATGAACTGTATATAGGGAATATTTTAGCTATTTGAAGGATTTATACCTTTTTGTTCATTTGTGAGATTTACATCCATTTCATACAGAATACCCAGGAAGATTACACCAATGTCTCTTTTAGTAAAACATTTGTTTCTTCATCTAGAGCAATATTTCTTAGGCAGGGCTCCTCCAGAGGTTGCTTTGTGTTCCTTGAGCAGTTTGTGCCACTCATGGCAGTTCCATTAACACCAATGATCTTTTTGGCTGGCTGTACGGATGACCTTCTTTCCAATGGCCACCAGTGTAAGAGACATTCTTCATACTGACCACTATGCAAATGTACTGTACGCTGTTCATATAGTAATTATAGTCAGTTTTTTTAAGGGTTCCCCCATTTAAAAAAAGTTGAGGATCACTGCTGTAGAATCTTTTAGGTCCCCGAGCATTTTTTTGGTTTGTTGATATCTCTGTTCTGTATGTTATAACTTTTTATTTCTTTAATTTTTATTGGGAATAAATAAATAGTAATAAAAATAAAGAGAATTGCATTCATATAGTCCCCCCTGCACACTGTTTATGTAGTTTGTGCACCCCTATGTCAATTCTCAAAATGAAAATATTTTTAATGTTTTACTTTAGAAGAACCGCAATATGTTCTTTCAACTCTACAGAAGAAAATGTTTCACAGGGGGAAAAGCAATACGCATAAATTGTTAGTGCAACCTTGAGATAAGAATTTGAGCCATCTGTAGAAGTCTGCCAGCTTAGAAGCTATTTTTGTGAGGTCCTGGGCTATTGACCCTAGCAGTCACTAACAGCAAGTGTTTCAAGTGCCACCAGGAGGCGCTAAACAAAGGTTTTCAAAATGGCCATTGTCCTGGCCATTGTCCTATTGATGTTTCAAAATGGCACCCAGGACCTAAGTAGTTAATGACAGCTGGCTCATCACCAGCATGACTGCCTATCCTGCGCAGTAGAATAATGGTGATGTCTAATAAAATCCATTGCCAAGCTCTGTAACTAAATGAGAACACCCAGTCACCAAGTACGTTTTTGGATTATTATGTGAATTTTATAGCATTTTGTTCCCTCTGATGAAAAACTGATAATAAAAGGCCTTGCAGGCAGTAATCAGCAGTGTTTCTTTCCTCTCTCTGATTGTGTTTGTGATACTGCTGTAGACATGCTGGACCAGCCAATCTTTGATTTAAAGTGTTACAGAAATCGGACCAGCAAGCTGAACTGTAAACAATAAAATACTCAATCTGGGAAATAGAAAGCATATATGAATCCTAAAACACTGTGATTAAAGGTTTTATGTAGCGATGCAAATTAATTGCAGCTTTTGGGTTCTCTTATGTGTTGGACTGCAGCGTGAAATGAAAAGAATCTGTAATAATGTGGAAGTGCCAAGTCATCAGTGCACGTATTAGAGGAGAAGAGTTAATGAGAAGTGTTCTCAGCAGTTCAGACGGGTTTCTGCTACAAATTCATGACCAGCTCCACTCAGAATGGTTTTCATTTCATGACTTTCGTTTGAATATCTTTCTTTTTTTATAAAATAAATAAATAACTTTGAAACAATTAATGAACAATGGAAAAAAAGTTCCAAGTTCCAAAAGTGGTAACCAAGCTATATTCACATCCTCTAAAACTTCATTTAGGCATCACATTCATGGGAATAAATCTGGAAAATGCAGAAAAGTAAGTGTAAGCACAGACATATACAGTAAAAATAAAAATGGTAAAGTTAATAAGGACACATTATTTTAAGCCAAGGGTTAACATGATTTAAATGGGTAGGGGTGCCAACAAATTTATATTTACCTTAAAGCAAAACTGAACCTGTGTGACTCGCTTATGCCCCCTGCATCACAGGGCGCTACCACCTTCCTACTTCTCTGCTTCCTAGAGGCGATCTTTGACCATCTTGATTGGCTGTCCTGGGAGGCCCTCCCACATAGGCCTGCGTCCTGTCACATGCAGGGGAACCCGGGGATTGCTATTTGACAGGTAAGATGAATTATTGCAGAAGGGGCATCTCCTGTCCTTTCTTCAACAGCCACCTGCCTGGTCCTGTATTTTACAAACTGGGACTTCCCATCTACTTTTTAAGCTGAACTTTTATTCTGCTTATATTTTACTTTCTCTTTTCCCCCTGATTAACATCCCAATTAGATGAACATTTTCTGAACTCATTACATACTTACATGAATGTGATTGCTGGGGGTGGGGAGTCTGCAGGGTCCTTACAGGAAGCTATGGTAGCTCCCACATGTGATGCTGAGCCTCCAAGACCGAAAGAACTGAAATCTTAATAATAATAGATCTGATTCATGAAAAAAAAAAATGAGACACAATGGTTGGCCAGGAAAAGGATACATGATGTTGCTGCAGCCTCTAATGCATACAGTGGGAAGCTCGTTTGCTCAATATTACTGCACACTAATTTTAGAATAGGAGCCTGTACAACTGTGCAAGACTAAGGGTATGGTCAAATGTATTTGCCGATCGAATATGGTCACTTTGAAATTACAGAGGGGATGCTAGTCAACACAAAAGAATATGTTGGATAGTAGCAGTTTTCCAGTTTTTCAAGAGCTGAACTTTTTACTGCTGAAGAGATTATTATTTAGCTGCTTCTTTTACAGTCTTCTGAACAACAGAATAAGCCCAATAGCGATCCCTCTTTTTATTTCCATTCTTGTCCTCGCGCTGTATGAGCCAGTCATTTGGGCCAGTGAGAGGACACGATTGCATTCCTCTACAGTTTAAAGCAGTTGATATTTTAGTATGTATGAGCTCACCTATTTAATTTCCACATTTGTCAAATATGCTTAATTTGTGCCCCCATACTCTGATTGAATTCCTTTAACAAAAACACATGTTTTGTGCAATCCGATACATTTGAGCGCAGACTGTTTCTAATGGCAATCCTCTAATGCCTCCCATCTGTGTGGCTATGAGGATCAGCGGATAGGTATGATACATTGCAGATTATGCATGTCGTCCGCCTCTCCACGCCACCCTTGTCATTCATAATGTTATGTTAGGTGATTGAAAGCAGGCAACTTGTTATGTTTAGAGAAAACTCTGAATTATAATGTTTTATTTTTAGTTATTGGGAATTTGACTTGAGTTTTACCTTAGGTTGATGAGCCTTGACCTCTGGTGCACAAACTGTGGCTCTTTGCTCCTATTGCACAGCCGTTGTGGCCCCTGGAGACAATTTTTTTTTTAATCTAGTAGTCTTTACATAGGATTAGTATTCTTTAGATAGGATTCTAATGGTTAAATTGGTGCATTTTATTCTTTCACACATCATTTCCTTTTGTTTTTGTGTTATCCTACTCTCTTTTTATGTTTGTTTTGCTCTTTTATAAAGATTTTGCTGATAAGTATCAAGTGTGGCACAGGTAGTTTTACCAGGGCACAAGTGTGATTTGGACAGAGGTTGTAATAGCATTGACCTGTGGAATAAGGAATGACCCTTCTATCAAGATGGTTGAACCACCATCCCAATGGTGAAATGGGTATAAAATTCCCAGAGTATAGGCAGATTCAGGGCTTATAATTCCCATTTACCTTTCACTTTGTATTCATTTGTATTTAGCACATTAGTGATCACTTTGCCCACAAACCATCATTGGGATGGTGATGAAAACCAAACACGTGGTTTCTAAGCAAGTGTGGTGGACAAATCCTTGATTCCCCAGACAGTGAATGCTAAATTAGTATTGTCTGAGACTCACTTTTTAGTTTTATTCTTGGGTTGTGGGAAGAGTATCCATATCCTTTCTTTAGTAAAAATATATTTGTTTATGCATTAGCTTTGTAGCTTGGGCTATTCGCAGAGTATATGTGAACATTGTAAAGAGTGCTAATAGTTTAGGGTCTGTTTTACTGTATTTACAATTTATGAAACAGTCTTTTATTTATATATAATATGTATAATATTTTTAATAAACATTTCATATGAAACACACCATTGATGTTGGTTTTAAAAGGCTCTCTAAGTTTTCTAAAGAGGGAAAGTGGCAGTATATTTTTCTTTTTACTGTGTCAGCCTATATCCACCTTTCTCAACTAGGGTCCTGCAAAGGTTGTCAGGAGTTCCTTTAACAATGCACAATTTGGACCACTTGGATCATTTAGCACCGAGACCAATGATCAATGATCTTTTTGGCTATCTGTAAGAGTGACGTTCTTCCCACAGGCCAGCAATGTAAAAGGCATTCTTCCACCCCCATAGAAGGGGTTCCCTAAAACCTGAAAATGTTAAATTCAAGTGTTTCTCAACATGAAAATGTTTGAGAAAGACTTGTCTGGCCATGTTGTCTTAGGTTTCTAGGACAAGAAAAGAGTTAACTCACAATGCCTTGGAGAATTTGATTTGTTGTTTATTGTTGAGCTCTTTTTACAGTTTGAAGTAATCAATATGCTTCAATTAAATTGATAGCAGTAGTGATTCAATTGATGAGATTTGTTCTCATAGACATTCATGATGTGGTGTCATTACTGCAATGACGTTACATTTTTTACTGTAAATGTTTGGTTTATTATATTGGGGGGAAAAAAAATTTCCATGCTGTAACCAGTGTTCTACATTTTTCTATGCATGTTAAAAGAATGCAGTCCTTCATAATATGTTAAAGACACCTCCAAGCACATCTAAACTCACATGTGATCATTTGGGCAAAGCATTTGTTTGGTGTGAACAAATCTAATTCAAAGTGACTTCATAGGCTATTTAGGTACATTTGTTGAAAACCTTTAAAAGAAGTAGCTACATGACCACACGTCACTTGATCACTCTTCATGTTGTAGGAATGTACATTGTATATCCGGCATTCCTTTTAGACAATCGGTGTTCAAATCGAAGTTGGGAATTTCAGTGCAGGGAATGTCCAGTATCATGCAGCAGCCTGTGTGTAGTTTGACCTCCTGCTCTGTGAGCGAGTTCAGGTTGCGATAAAGTAAGAAATTTAGGATTTCCCATCTACAAACAATACTCAAAAAAACTACTACAAAAAACTACAATCAAAAATGATTACTACCTGCAAATAATAAAGGAATGTCAATCTTTTACACACCTAATGACTCAAGACCAAAGCTGTAGAGGAAAAGTGAGGAAGCCATTTACAAAAAGGAGAAAATGATTTGATTTTTACACCTGCAGCTTCTGTTTCCTTGTTACCAGTAATACAGTTTTGGTTCTATCATAAAACTTTGCCAAGCAGAGAATGATGATCTTGTCTCAATAATGTGGACCAGAAAGGCCAAATGACTGAGGGGAAATGAATGAGCTCCTACAGGCAAAGTCTTCAAAGTATGTAATTGTATGTGATGCAATAATTGCTATATGGCACAGCAAGCATGAGAAGAAGTAATAGTTGTGTCAGACATTATCAGTGTGTTAATCAAAGCTATGAAGCTCCAATCCCCTCCCCAACCTGTTGATGGAACGGGAAGCAGGGTGATTAGATCATGTCAGTGATCTCCTCTAGGCATAGTAACAGTTCTGGATTGTGTGTTGGAATGCCATTTAGAATAAATAACAATGTGCTGCAAAACACATATACCATGTTTAGGGTACACGTGCTTAATGTGTTAGGTGTGAATAGAGCCTCAATATCTTCCTGAAATGGAGCTTGTTCTAGAGGTAAGTGAAGACCATCACTGAATGAGTTCAGTTAATCATTACTGAGGATAACACTTTATTTTACTACTACTAATTAATAATATGAAGAGGGATACGAGAATATACTATTAATACCACATCCCAGGTAACAAATATCTGACAAAAAGAAAAAACAGAAATGGACTTTTAAAGCATATTTCCATCCAACAGTTTAAGGTAAACAATCATTTTATTTTACAGTACAATAATTTTACATATAATTAAAACTATGATAAATATTTCCATTACAAAAAGTCCTAGTTATTGTTTGAGATAGTTTTAGATCTGTAGAAAGGTATGAATATTAAGCACCTAATAAAGTATTTGGGTATATAATGTCCTCAGTTATTTCTTTTAAGAGCAATAGACTAAACTAAACCTGTGTTACTTACCTGTCCCCGTTTTCTCACAGGTCGCTGCCACCATCTTCTTCTTTCTTTTCTTCCGGTAGACAATCTTTGATTGGGTGGGATGGGATGATGTAGATATGTGGGAGCTCATTAATTCCTAGCATGTGCAGAGGAAGCTGGAAATTCTGGATGTCTCAGCAAACAAAGCTGATCAGGCAGGTAGGAGAAATTATTGCAGAAGGAACATCGCCTTGCAATAATGACCTGCCTAATTATGTATTCCTAAAAGTGGAATTTTAGTTCCTCTTTAAGTAAGGCCAATTCGAATTCAATTCTCAAAGGCCAAGATTTTCATATAAACAGTAATTTTGTGACTCTTTGTAAACCACATCTTGATAAATTTACTGATGTCTGTTAGAGAAATACTAAATGTTTGTGGGTCATGGCCCTCGAGGACTGGACTTGGCCTGTTTCTATGGTATTTAGGTTAAAGGCTGTCTCCACATTTTGTAGATGACAGGGCCGCCTCTGAACACAAGAAGACAGAAGACACTCAAGCTTTATGTATCAAATGTCATTCATTGCTGCCTCTACCAATAACAGTTATTAAATAGATCACAAGTGCCATAGTCGACATTATTGACATACAGACATCATCGTGTCAGCACCTAAAATAGATTATGGTATAGTTAGCCCGGAATCCTCCAAGTGACGACAGAGTTAATATAGCCTTGAATAGCACTGGTTGGTCTGCATTTGTTTCACAACATTAAAATATGATATTCATTTCAGAATTTTATGAGACCTAGATATATATATATATATATATATATTGCTTTTGAAAATATATACATTGTCTCTCATTTCTGTGTGCAACATCTTCTACATATGTTGCCCACTTTTTGTAGATTTCTCTCTTTTAAGGTGCGTACACACTTCCAATTTTTATCGTTCAAAACGAACGACGAACGATCGATTGGGCAAAAATCGTTCGTAAAAAAAAGTAACCAACGACGCCGGCGAACGAGGAAAGTCGTTGGAAACGAACGACCGGCGGATCGGATTGGACGACGATCGTTGAACATCGTTCGTGTGTACGATCGTTCGTTGATCGTCCATGAGCTGAGCATGCGTAATGAACGAACGTTCGTTCACTTTCCTGTCGTGCACGTAGTTCCTCTATCGCTCAAACGATCGTATCTATTGTATGTACAATATCTACGAACGATCGTGTCGTTATCTCTATGTGCAGGATCGGTGCTATACGATCGTTCGTAGATATCGTGCAGGATCGTTCGTCGTTCGTTTTCCAACGATAATAATTGGAAGTGTGTACGTAGCTTTATACATCTATAGTGGTCTTTGCCGCTTCCTACAACATCTTCTCTTTGTCCATCAAGTTAAAGTATAATCAATGCATGGCCAGACAGGTAAAAGAAAAGATGGGAACAAGCCATGGTTCTGCAAAATAACCTTTATAAATGTGCATTTTAATTTAGCACAGTAATTATATTTGTGTGCTGTATGTTTGTTCTTTTATTGCTAGAACTACACTACTTTGAATTGGTATATTAATAAAAGAATAGCTACCATCCACATGGACCCTTTGAAGTTCTTCTTGTGTAAATACTACTTTCCTCTGCATTTTATTCTCCCGTATACTGGTTTATATTCCTTAGACAAATACCAATGGGTACCATTAAACCCAACCCCATCAATGAAGTTTGTTTAGAATAGTAACTGTTGTGGTCTTTTTTTTGTTTTTCATCTTGGCAGCACTTTTGTTTTTCATCTTGGCACACCACAACACTCTAAAAGGTATTCTGACACATTAAGATCTATAAGAACTCATACAGAACTATATTAAATTCTGTGTTTTGTTGGTATTCGGCTGCTGTTTAAGCTCAGCCTGGGTCTGCAGGTGGCTGAAGTTCACCCATCCACAGCATTTACACATCTGTAGCTGTGTGGCTCCTTTAGGGTAATATCATACAAACCTGTATTCAGTAGAATGTGCTCCCTTATCTTTTCACAAAAGACAAAAGGTTCTTTCATAAATGTATAAAAAGAGTGGGAAACAGATATATTCCGTCATGCGAATGGTTTATTTAAGTCAGTTTCATTGTGACTAACATTTATTATTTAATATTTCTTTGACGGTTGATGATCCTCATTGTTTTACCTTTTACACAGTATCTGCCAAACATCCATGACATCCCCATTAAAAAGCAATTAAGTGTAAGCAATTACATGGCAAGTATTTTGACACTGGTTGCAGATTTGCAAATCCATGATTGATGACTTGTCGTGATGCTTGACACATAATTTTCAGATTACGGCCCTCATTGTTTGCAGTGGAAGAGACCTAATCAGAAAACATGCAGTGATATGTTTTATTTTTTTTTACTTTGCTTATCTCTTTATGAGTAATTTAGGAAATGAGAAAATTAATATTTGTGGCTGCTGTACTGCAAACTAGTTGGAACACAGTAGATACTGTACAATAAACATATATATATATATATATATATATATATATATATATTTATTTCAATGTGGCCAGTAGGGAAAATAAGCTACTTGGGAGAAAGTGTGTCCTTGTTTTAAAAATTTATTTAGAATTTTTGTATATTCTTTTTAGAGCTATTGCCAACATTATCTGCAAATGTCCAATCATCTTTCAGTCTTATGTTGCTGTCTCATAAACAATCTTTTCAACAAATTTTATAGAACAACATTAACGGGTTATCATTTTACCTCTCTTCATTGGTGTTTGGTGACTGGTGTTCAAGCACAAAGTTTTAAGCTTTCTGCACAAAGTGTAATGTGCTAACAACTAACAACCAATCAGAAATTATTATTAATCAGATCAGATGTGTAATTGATTACCACATTTGTTATATCCCCACTGCAAAAATAAAGGATTGCAAGGAAAGGGTCATAAAAGAATGGAACATTTTTTTCCAGTCTTTCATTTGGAAAATTTTAACCAATACATAACAGGATACATACATAATGGGTGCTGAAACATTGTATAAAAACAATAAACAAAAACAATATACAGTACCGAAATACAATTACAAGTTAAAGCGGAACTATCATTAACAAAAAAAATAACACCAACTTAATAAAGTAAAAAATGTGGTAATAGCTTCCCTGTAAACGGAACAGTAAACCGATGCATGCCCAAAGTCATAGATGTTTTAATTTTCCAGTGGAGCAATAATAAAAATATAACTCTCTTGCATCATCTTAGATCTTTGGAATGCAACTATCCAGGCCTTTACTTTTCCCAGCCAGATAGGCCATAATGACAACATGCACATCATCATCAGATCATATAGACTGGGAAACTTTCTTGTGGATACCAGTTCCAAGAAGGTAGGGGGTGAGAAGCAATGCAAGTTAGCTCTATGTGCTGGTTCCTTGTCTTCTCCAAGCACGTCCTGTGTTTTATGCAAACCCCACAGAGTACTGCCTTGAGAGCCTTTCACTAAAAAAGCACTGGAAGGGGTCTCATTGGTAGCGTGATCTTAAATGAAGTTCCTTATGGCTGGAGAACACAAAACATCCTTAAAAAATAGGCCGTTGCTTGTGCAAGTCCATTCGCAGGGCTGACTCCGAGACAGAAATAGGAAACCAATGACAAGGAAATAATTGGAGGATGCAAGCTAATGAATGGCAGAAGGGTTTGAACCAAGGCATAATTATTATTATTATTATTTTTAATAATAAACAGTATTTATATAGCGCCAACATATTACGCAGCGCTGTACATTTAGTAGGGGTTGCAAATGACAGACAAATACAGTGACACAGGAGGAGAGGGCCATGCCATGAAGAAAGGCATTGTTATTAATGAAAATATAGTCTGGAGTAAAAAGGGTGCGCATTCAAGGAAAAAAAGTATAATCCTTAGCAGAGGGATGGAAAATGTTCCATAGGGCTACTAATCACAAACTTGGTTTTTGGACTTCAGTTAGGAAAGGGATACAAGAGACTGCCAAAAAGGAGTCCGTTCTCACATTAATTATTATTTGTTTTTATAAGAGTGTCTCTCAGTATTTGTCCTCATGTGCCCACATATTTTCAGGTATTTTTTGAGGCTTGTTGATATCACTTAATTTAAAATGGATTTATTTTTTTTGCTCTTTATAGATGTGGGGGAGCAGATAATATGCTATGTACTGTTAGGTACACTAAACAACCTTGTACTAATCAATGGTGAAAAGTCCTCTAACCCCCCTCCTACTGTTAGCAAGTGTAAAATTCACCTAAAAATGAAACGATAAGAATTAAACTTACCTCACCTCAGTCTTCATTATTAGTGGTGTCCTTCTGGTGAATCCTGGCCATATCACACAAGGAGACACTGCAGTCCATCGCAAGAATGTGTTTTTGTGAGAATTCACCTGCTCTGTATTTACCAGGAATCTTTCTATAAGGGTGGTGATGACATTTTCTCCTAGGAAGAAGGTAGTTGTAAGCAAAGGAGAGGTAAGGAAAAAGGAGATGTACTGTAGGTTAAATGAGGGCACAAGAAATACATTTTGTTTTGTTTAGGATATTGGCCTATTTGCATATGAGCAGCCTTCCAGTCTATAAAAGTGATCCAGTATTAATAGTACAGATCATCTGTGAAAACCATAGAAAAGTGTTTTTGCAAACTGGAGTTCAACCTAAATGATCAGCCATTATGTCTGGCTAGGAACAGTGTCAGCACATAGAGTGTTTTGCCGGGGTCATACTCCCAAGGATAATGGCTTTTGTCATATAGTATGAACCATGTTGTGATCTGATATGTTTATTACCCTTATATTTGTCAGTATTCCATGCATTGTAAATACTTTGTAGGATTTTTTTTATGTGTTATTTTTTTTTCTTCTTTCTTTTTTTTAACAAAAACACAGCAAACTGCTGATGTATTGCATAGCATTAGAAGTGAACCCCCCTGCTTTTGTGCCAATTATAACAATTGTCATCATATTTCTCTGTCGAGTCAGGCTATAAGGTTCAATTGGGTCTGCGCATTGCAGTCAAGGGCTTACTGAAAGCTGGTACTTTTCCAAGTTTGTAATTACTCTGATTGGAAAGTTTCTTCCTGAACTTTGAAATAACCATGAAAAATGGACATTAGTAGCTGTTATGATGGGAGGGGTATCCAACAGCATCTAATCTTCCCTGTTTGATCTTGTGATGTGCAAGGGACCTAGAAAATACGAGGAAGATTGTCTAGAGGGAAAATAAGTGAATTAGTGGGCAGGAAATTGATTGCTGTTTGTACTAAAATATGCTAGGTGAGTTAGTAAAGGCCAAGATAACACTATTAGGAATGTCTCTGTGTAATGGCATTGGGTTTTTCCTCCTTTATTGCTTATTAGCCATGTCAAATTGTTTGTTACAGAAAGAATGCCATTTTGGGTTGGTACCTACAATTTTGCCTTTCCTTAATGTGGCACTTCTGCCAAAAGTTACATTTAAGGAAGTGTCGGAGACTCTGGTAAAGTTTCTATTGTGGTTTGTTTAAGAAGACATTTCCTCTCAATGTTCCAAAGAGTGAAAATATTAAAGTCCCATTAGGAATGGCTTCAAGTTATCTGGTCTCCCTAAATATTAGTTTTGTTTTGCATACAGCAGAGAATGGTGAACATTTTTACAAGGTTTTTACGGCTAACTGTATCAATTATGAAATAAATTACCCTTACACTTCAAGACAGGAGGTTGAGGGGAAAACAGCTGATCTTCTTCTCCCTAATAATGCTTTTAGTTTTTTTACAGCTTGATTGCCAGTTCCTTACCATTTTTTTCATATTTATTCGGAAGAGACATATTCATAGGAATAAATCCTATACAGTTGCTTTTTATCTTTAATTTCGCAATTTCTTTATAATGCTATTAAGTGTTAAGAGGTAAGGGTTTTTCTGAGGTCCAAAAATGCCTAATGTAGATGCAGCTGAGCATACCTCTAAAGACAACTGAACTGTGTGTTATAATTGGTCCCATAAGGTATCATTGTCAGGTAAGTTCAAACAGAATAACCGAGGGAGATCAAAATGTAAGTGGTATGGCTAATAAAATAATAGCAGTCTAGAGGTCTGTAATTCTTTCATGGATTAGATACACGATATTTTTCTGGCACAGAGTTCAAAAAACCCTATCCCCTTACTATTTGTAATTTGACTGCAGTCATGCATAGGCTTGTTGACAGCTGTTTGCTGGTTGTCTCCTGTGTAGCTAGAAAGGTAGACTGCTACCTTTTATTGGAACTCTGCAGGGTGTTCTCGCACCACTCTTCACTGCATTCTTTTTCTTTTGTCGCCCTTTTACTTATATTACTAAGCTTTGCTGGCTTAACTTCCTTCCTAATGCTGCCTTCTAGTTCTTTTATAAAGACACATGCATACTACAAAGAAATACATAGGACAGAAGTAGGCATAATACAAAGTACAAGTTTTAGTCTCTTTTTAAAGGTACACCCAAGTTAAAATGAAAACTACTATAGCCATGGCATACACACATCTTGTCTGCCCAGGGCTGTGGTTTTCATCCATACATAGTTGTATTGCACCGATCCAAACAACTTTACTTAAATTGTGTCACCTGTTTCCAGAAACCTGTTTAGTGTCAGCATTAGGAGGTTAGTCACATCAACTGATCAAATTCAGGCAAGTCTTGCAGGTTGTAATTATTGGTGACTCAGCAATTATAGAAAGAGACTGTTATACTGCACATGCTTTAGGGAACACAACCCCCTACTAAGCATGTGAGAAGTATTCAGTCTGCAGTGAATCCCATAGGCTTTTAAGCTTTTAAATTTGGCAACATTGCCTTGTTTTCTGGGTTCCTTTTTCAGTTTGGGGATTGGTTTAGCTTGTCTGGAATAGGTCTTTAAGGCAATAAAGAAACTTCATACCAAACATTTACTGTCCTTTATAGCTGTAGGTACTGAAATGAAATAATTTTTCCTTGGGACCCGATCACATCAGGGTAGTTTGCAGTGTGTTTAAGGCTAACACAATGATAATTGGACTTGCAGTAGGTTTGTCAACACTACAATGCATGGTAGTGTGTTACTTGTTACCAGTTCAATATAAAGCTAGAATTATACATTTTATACATTAAGTAATTAACCATTCAAAACAAGCAAAGTATAACTAATCACTATGTCCACTATGCCATCTGTCTGGGTATTTACACAGCCATACTCTGCCCTTCTCTTCTTGTGCTTTTGCCATAAGAACGCTGCCTCCGTTTGGGCAAATTTCTCATAATATAATGTATGAGAAAAAAAACAACCTTTTTTTTTTTTTTTTTTTTTTTTTTTTTTTATTGCAGATTTTATTTTTCTCTTATATGCCAATCCTTACATTACTTGGCCTGACAGCAGAAAGGATCATGTTCCTCTTCCTCGGGTCCTAATCAAACTCTGCATTGTAAAATAAAGTGAGAAATGCATGTTCCTAGCAGTATATTATTATCAGCCTTTGGCATATAGTGTTCAGTCCTAAATATGGAACGCTATTTAAGCCTACGTTTAGAACGTTATCCATGTCTAACTTTGAAAAGCTATTCATCAAATTATGAAACTTCAAAGAAGGGTGTTGTGGGAGTGTTGGCTTTTCATGTCTGGTTTACTCCCTCCTTGAATCTCCCGTAAGTGTTTGTAAACAAAAGTATGTGCAAACCTGGGCTACTTCAGGACCCATAGCAATAAATCTTTTCCTAACATTTAGTTGGTAAATTGGTAAACCATTGAAAATCAATCCTTCATCCAGTGGTGTTTTACACTGCCTTAGCCCACAGAGCTCCGATGTTTGGTGAGGTCTGATACTCTTTGTAACACCATGCATTCTCTGAGTACAGCAATGATGTATAGTGGCCAACCAGTACATATGACCCTAGTGCTGTTCAAGGCAATGTGTGCTGCTAACATAAACTATTACAATCAGGCTGAAAAGTAAAACTGAGCAAACTGTAGAAATAGCAAATCATGAGCAGCCATTTTTGTCGCCCCCTTCTTCATCATATATCTTATCATGAACAATTCAGCAAACCTTAAATGGATATCCTCAAAATCATTTGCTAATGGATGGCAAAAGTTTTCATTCCTGAACAAAATCCTTTCCAGGTTTCCTGCATCACCCAGGTTCTCACATGATAGTCTTCCTTCTACAGTCTATTACACCTTTAAGAAATCAGGCCCATTGGCTCTATTTCACTTGGAAGGAAAGTGATTACAAAATCATTGTAAATTAGGTCCCTATCAATTTTTTCAGCTACGTACCCAATTGTAATTCCCCCTAGTCACCTAACTTTTTTTAAAAAAAATAAGATGGAATCTTACACAAGGGCTTTTTGACAAATGTGTAGTTTGCAGGTATGCTCCTTTTTTTCTTCACCATAGGTACATCAGACAGGAGGACAACTCAGTTGGCATGCAATAAAAAATGTCCAAACATGGGCCTTTGTAATCAGAAGTCATAGTAATTATTTTTGGTTCTTTCTTTTTTTTTTTTTTTAAGCCTTTGGTACCCAGCAGAAAGTGGGAGGACATTGATTCCCCCTTTTCCCGCATGTAATAATGTACAGAACACCTCTTGCAACATGTTGGCCCACCGGTCTTTTCCTCTGACAAAGAATATCCATGGGTCTATCGCATAAATACCTACAACCGCACGTCTGCTTCACATAACTGGTAAAAAGAAGCATTTTCAGGGAAAGTGGAGGAAGCCAGCAGTATCATGGTGTAAGGTAATTAGCACAATGTTGGAGAACCTCTATACTAATGAGCAGCATATGTGAGTGCTGTGGAAGGAATTAAACCTTTATTTATGCTGACTACCTGACTTAAAATTTTAAACAGTGAAAAAACACTATTTTTTTAAAAGAATGATGTATGTAATAGAAATACAGCTACTGCACAATGTAATGCATTTGCTGAGATTAAGAATGTACTCATCTGTGTTTGTGGCCGACGGGAATCATGTAAACTTATAGTTTCCAAGGTATTTCAGACACAGTGCTTCAATCACTTTGATATTCTCTTGGCATCACATACAGGAACACTTCTGTCTTTCTGACCTAAGGCAACTGTCTATAATAGGTGGATGGGAATTAATACATCACATAACGTGTTCCCATGATCTTTGATTAAGCAGTTACAAAACTATAAATCATACAGTGATTTTAAGTGGAATCCTGTTGAAGAATATGTAAGCTGAGTTGAAACTGGTTGTCTTGATTACCACAGTAATTGCACATAGCCCTGTATGCTGATGACACAAAATATGCCTGCAAAGGCCCTTTGATTTGGCGTTTAATGGAAATTCCTCAGAATATAACACGTCTGAGAAGGCAGCCTGTAGAACCTGTGATAAGAGAGTGCTAACCACTATCTTTTTACTGTATACACTAATTAGCAGGCAGATTTTAACAGGCAGAGAAGCTTACAAAGAAATACTTTACAATCTTGTCAGTTCCTACAGTCTTTTACTAAAATTATCATGTGCTTATATACAATAGTTGTCTGTGAACCTAAAGTGTATGGAAACCCCAACAATAAATTTCTCCTGTAAATGTAGTTTTAGGAAGAATGTTTTGTTATGACTGTTCAGTAATTTCAAAAAATGTATGGAAATCCTAAAGCAAAATCCACTGCTGCTCTATGCTCACTACATTGTTTTCTTAAACAGTATTATCCCCAGTACTCTAAATTACAGAACCACCCCTCACTATGTTATAGAGACCATAAAGAGGAGGTCTTTTGTAGTCCTGTCCTAGGGTGACAAAAGAGTGTCTCAATATATACAGTACAGTGAGTGAACATGGTCACCCCGTAACAGAAATTATGTTCCTTGCAGATCACGATGTAAAAACCAAGCAAATAAAGAAAATGAATGCAGCCACTGCATCTAAGAAGTAGTAAAGTGAAACAAATTACATACAACTCCTTTAGAATATGATACGCTTTAAGAAGGTTTACCAGTTACAAGTATAATTCCTTGTATTGAACTAGTTACAAACCATCAGCCTGGCGTGCAGGTAAAGCCAACTATTTAAACAGACCCAGTTCCCTGTTGTTAAAAGACTTTTTTCTAGGATAATATTTAGGACCTGCAAAGGGCCTTTCAGAAATCTAGGAACTGTTTCTCCATTGGGGCAAATGACTTTCTAGCTTCATACAGTAAACAACTATCTTTACATTCCCTTTCCCAAATACTGCAGCTCCCAATATAATTTTTTAGCTAGAGCAGGGGTGTCAAACTCTGGCTCGGGGGCCAAATCTAGCCTTTAACGTCTTTTTTTGGCCCCTAAAGGAATCCTAAATATGAACTGCAGCTGGCCCGCCGCTGCATTGAAATAGCGCTGCTACTACAATTCCCGGCATCAATTGCATCTATAGACCGCTCTCTGCCTATGAACTGTTGTAAAGACGCAAATAATGCCGGGAATTTTAGTAGCGGTGCTATTTTAATGAAGAGGGAGTTTCAGCGGGGGGGCACTCGTAAGATTTAGCTCCGCATTGGCCGTGTCTGGCATTTCCAGCACTCCCCCCTCCCCAGCTGTACTTTTCCTTGCTACTCCAAGGCATGGACTTGAATGGTTGGATTTTCATAGAAGAATATTGTTATTATTATTGTTAGCCTGTGCAAAAAGGTTACTATTGAAATTTAACTCAGAAGTCTACAAACAGAAAGTCAAAAGATTTTTTCCTAAATCATTTTTTTTTTTTTTTTTTATGCCTCTTTCTCTATTTTAAGCTTATTCCAGATTGAATGTGAAGCAAAACCTATTTGTTTCCATATGAAAAGGGTTTAAATCTAATGAGAAGGAAAAATTTCCCAATTTTTTCAATAAATTTTAAGGTTTGCCCGCATCTTGGTCTAAGTTTTTAATTTTGGACCTCTGTGTATTTGAGTTTGACACCCCTGAGCTAGAGGTAGTGCTCTCAGTCCAGCAAACAGTGGGCAGGACTGGTTGCAACCTGGTTCTAATTACCAAGCTACATGCCTGTGAGTGAGCAATCACCAGGCTGATAGATATAGATCCCAACAACATTTTCTCTTCGCTTCTGTAGTTCAATCAGGCAAAGCCAAAACCTACATGCAGCATTGTTGCCAGTCAATTACAAGAAGCTGAATAATGTGGACTTCAGTGGCAGTATATAAAGGTATGTGTTGAAAAAATGTAAGTTCAGTTACACTTTTAATTAAGTACCTCCTAATTATTGGTTGGTCCTAGTTCTACTTTGTGGGGTCAGTCAGAAAACTTTGCAATGATTCTCAATCCTGAAAACCAATCATTGTCTTTTTAAGACTTCTATGAAGTGTTGTTGCCATAATCATTACACTTTTTACAGTTCCTAAGGTGGGGCTTTTTCCTTTAGTAACACAATTCAGTGCTGCATGAGAAACGCCAACCTTTCCCATTAAACACAGTGGAAAAATTCAGGAGTCTGCATAGTCTTTAATAGAACAAAGTGTTATTGCCTAAATAGCTTGGGATTATTAAATGATGTGCATTTTCATTTAAACAAGGTAGTTAAACGTGACAGAAATACATTTTAGGGACCCTTTTTCAGACTATCGGGGAAGATCCACCTGCTCTTGTCCTTGTTGTTGGTAGAAAAAGAATGGAAGGAAAATCTCCCAATGGGGACACCTGTTCAAAAGGCAGCAAAGTGGCTTTCACTTCCTTTGACGGGATCTCTTCTTGCTCTTTGCAGTGTCTATGGAGACAAACCTCCCAAGTGGGACACAGATGGGTGAAAAAAGTAACAATAATAAATAAACATGTAAAGGGGTTTAGCCAATCCCTGCTCTGTGCATAACAAAAAAAATGTGGCTCCAGATAAAGTTAACCATTAAAAAATGAGGTTTCTCCAATGTTTTGGAAAGGTTCACGTGCAATTTATTTTTAGCCAGTGCAAACCACAGACTGATGGTGACACGTCTGAATGTGTCTGTTTTGTTGAGCTGAACCCATGTCAGCATAACTGGTGTATAACATGTCAGGCCACATAGGAAATGTGTTTGTGGAAGCAGGTTTGCTGACTTCTTAGCACATAATAATCACTTCTAGAAGCCAAGCATATTAAAGAACTAATTACAAGATCTGTAAAGCTGAAGTAAGTGGCATGGGCAAATGTTGGCAGCCAAAGGCATATTCCTTAGCAGACTTATTTCAAACATTTGCTATGCGCTTGTAAAATTCAGTGAATGGTGCTTGTGTGTGTGATGGTGCATTTCTGCTGCACAAATAAAGATGCTGTAAATAACTGCAGCTAAACCCTGATTATGTATAAATATGATTACTGTGTAAAGCTTGAACTTACTGAATGGCAGCAGAAACCTGATTGATTGCTGTAAGAAGTGTCATTATTTCTCTTCATTCATTAGTGCTCTAAAGTTCAACTACTGCACATATAAATATGTTTGCTGGCATAAGATTATTGATTGGTTTAGATTTTATTATAAGACTTTAGTGCTCAACCCAGAATTTTTTTTTAAGCTGGGGGGGAGAAGTTGCAGGTGGGCGGCAGACCCTATATTGTGACCCAACTCCTCAGTAACCACCCAAAATCTGCCAGGTGGTTTCTGAAAAGTGCCAGGTGGTGTGCCCAGCTAAAAGGGGCTGTGGAGAACACTGGCCTTAAAGTTGTTTTCCTTTCAAACCATTTAAAATGTAAAATCACATTAATACGATGGTTTGCATTACTTGTCAACCAGTATTGTTCTGCAGCAAGGGTTATAATGCCCTGTCCTAGCAGCATTTCAGTGGTAGGAGTGTCCAGTGGTCTAACTTGCCCCCCTACACAGTGCTCCAATAAAACAGTGCTTTCAGGTGATTGAAGAGGCGCATAGGTATGTCTGTTTTAAATGTTGGCTTGTAAAGAACAAGCCACAGTTCCATATTGTTAGTCTGGAAAATGTGGTTTTTGAGTTCTCTCCAAGGATTCCTGGTTAAGAAATCCTCTGCTAAACTGTGCTCACTCATGTGGTGAGGAGGAGGCAGGTTCCAGTTCTTGTTTGATCTGAAGATGATCACATGAAATGAACATGCAGACTCGAGCTGGAGGGATGAGCTAATGGGAATACATATTAACAATAGCAAGGTTTATTTGAAATCTGTAGGAAAAATGTTAAATATTGCAACAAAGGAAAGTTTTCCTAATAAGAAAATGTATAATTTTCTTTCATGTGGCTTCAGTTGTCAATTCAGCCATCTGCAAGTCATGAAGGAAAGAACATGTGTAGAGCCCATTGAAGTTGCGCTATCTATTTATTTATCTCTAGGTATTCTGCTGGATCTGATATGTCACTCAGTTTCTGCACAGATTGCTTCATTTGGAATAGAATAAAAGCAAGCATTAGTAAGCCAAAAAGAAATTCTTTGCTGTAATTTCTGATCACTTGTTCCAGTCCTCACAGAGCCAGAGATGGAACAAGACTGTGTGGCGTCATGCAGTTTTATAGTTAGTGGAACATCACCAATTTTGCTCTGGCTTTCTTTTTTTAAGGTGTGTGGTGTTAAAGAAGTTCATAACCTTCTTTTTTAGACTGTTATGAGACAAACGGTGCTCCTTTGTCTTTTCAACTTTATTGCTTCTTACCTGTTGTATGCTTGCCATGCTCTGTTGTTTGTCTACATTACAAGTGAAAGGTTGCTCCGGTAATAAAATTAAAAAGGAACTCTCTTGTCTATACATCAGCCAAAAAGCTATATTTAGTGCCTTCAAACCATTATAATGTTGTAGGTAGAAGCTAGAAACCGTGGGCCAGTCTTGAGCTGTCCATGCTCCTCTGGTGCACCCTAAATGGTCTCCATGTACTTTTGTGTCAGTGCTGTAGCTGTCATATTATTAGGAACCCCACAACAGCACTTTAATACAATGTTTGCTTTAATCTTCTCAAAAAACTGACCATCTGAAGACATGTGCCTACCAGGAAGAGGTAATACGTGTTGTGTTTAGGGCAAAACACATTAAAAATATGAAAGTTGCCATAATTGATTTGTTCTTACATGTCGTAGCAGCTTTATTTTTCGCATTTGCCTTCTGACGAGTTACATTTCAAATACTTATTGTTTTAGGGATTTATTGGAAACCTAAATTTTATATAGAACTGTTATATATGAATAGTTAAGTCATGAGTTTCCCTGCTAGAAAAGTGGTGGTAAGCAGTTCACTTAATTAAGTAATAAGGATTAGGAACTCTTGACTGCTGACAAACAGTACAGACATATAAAATACTTAACTAACTCTTAATACACTCCCAATGCACTGTACAGGTTTGGTATAGCACAAAAAAAGGTTCCGAGAGAGAGGTTGCAGAGTATACTGAGCAATGGACTGCAGTTTTGTCTGGAGGCACTCTGATAGCTGGGTTTGATCTGGCTGCAGGGAATTCTGGGTGTTTACCTAATTACAGATAAATAAAAATAGAATTGTTTCTTTTTTTGTGCTTCAGAACATTTGTGAAGTTTTCTGGATAGAATTAGCAATTTGCTGGATGTACTGTTACCTGGAGTTGCTCTTTATTGGCTCTGAACCCTACAAAACCTTTTAATCTGAAGTGTATCTACACAATAGGAAAGCTGCAAATGCAAGATTTAGAGAAAGCCGTGTAGAGCCAGATGCAAAAAATTACATGATATGCCTGCTGGGGAAAAAAGTACAAAGAGCATGTTTTCACTTATGCAAAACAAAAAGTTCCCATATGTTCGTAAAAGAAAGGGTTTTGGGCCAGTTCTGTAGTATACATTGTAATTATTTCCCTGACAAAGAGATGTAAGGTTATCGTGTAACATGTGTCTCACTTGTCCCCTGGCAGGTGGATCTACCATTTGCTGGGAAGTCTCTCTGGGTTTCTCTTGTGTCATTGGTAAATATAATCTGTTGCTGCCACCCCCTTTAGCCTCCAGTGGACAGATGTCTTGTTATAGGAAAACTAGCTACAGCATTCTACACTACTTATCCTATACTACAAGGGAAAAAAAAATAGAAAGCAGCTAATGTGTAAAAAAATAAAATGTTCAAAGCACAGTAAAACATGAAACTAGTAAACATGTAATCAGTATCTCTATGTGCAGTCCAAAAAAATAATCCCATTTTTGGGCCTGAATTATTAAAGCTCTCCAAAGCTACAGAGGATACACGTTTATCAATGAAGCTGATTTGGATTCCAGCAAACCAAGTCATTTGCTAGCAAAGGTTTTGAATCCTGGACTAGATCCATTCCAGGTTTGCTTGGATCACCTAGGTTCACTGATGAAAGTGTATCCTCTCTATCCTTGGAGAACTTTACTAAATCAGGCCCATTATGTATCACTCAGAACCCGAAGTGTAGTCACACCACCCTCTGAAATGGAGCTCAATCCATCAAAAATAACCTAGGTAGGTCAAAAAGCCACTCATCTCTGTGGAATTAAACTTGCTTTTGTTGATAGTTTTGAACTCCATATAGATTAATACCCTGCTGACAAACTGGCATGTATTTGCTACAGGATGTGCAATGCTAAAGCTAAAGAAATGATGCTTCTCATAGTGTAGTATCATGGTAATTTAAAGAAAGATGAAAAGTTCATGAATGTATTTAAAGTGTATATGAAATATTGGTAACTGTGTACTTTAAAAGCAGTCAGCTTGTTGTCTGTCTAGGTCAGTTTATTGTAAAATATTTCTTTAATCTGATTATATATTAGAGGGGGAATTGAAACCAGTTGGGGGGGAGTGCAGCTTTATAAGTGAAATATTGGAGAGATTTAGGCACCCACTTAACGTTTTTATGTAAAGCAGTCTTCTGTAAGCAATCAGTGAATTCTAATGTCATTGTTTTCTTCATTCAACAGTTGTTAGTGTATGGTAGCATTGGCCTATGACAGCATTCCATATGCACTACTTGATTGAGGCTTGGACTCTGGTGGTCTAGCAGTAATGCCATTTGGAAGCATATCTGGCAAAAGTTGCTTTGGAGTTTAATGAATCAAACTGTTATCTCTGCTCTGTGATCAAGCTCAGAACCAGTCCCATATGGAAGCTAAAGATAGGCACGTTTTTTAATGTACAGAATTGGCTTTGGGGTAAAGTCGGAATAGTTTACCTGATGTTCTCCTTTTGTTCTATTCTGTTTTGACTTGGAGACTGAATTCCTGACCTGGTACGACATACTTGTCATGCACACACATAGCACACTACGCTAATAACACAAATTAAGTGTTGCCAATCTTTTGTTCTGCTCTAATGGCACAAATTACACTGCTGCCAGTTGTTAATTGGGGGTCTGTTGCTTTAGGTGAAGACATGATTTTCATTAGTTCCCCAGCTGTAGATTGTATGTCAGTGTTTACTGGGTTCATTTCATGGTGTGAGATTGTGTAGGAGCACAGCTCGGTGTCATTATGGTCCTAAGCAAATCCAAGATCAGGCAGACTCTAATATTCCAGTGAACTTAGAATATTGTCTGCACAGATTTTTTAATGTATTGTTTTATCTTTCCAATAGAAGGCTAACTAATCAAAGCACTACACGGATGTGGGGAGGGAGTCAGACATTGCAAAATAAAGGCACCCAAGTTGGGGTAATTATCTGTTATGGATCTCAGTGATTAGATCCCATTTGATATTGTCACTTCTGCCAAAGAATCTCAATTTTTCTGCTGCATTGTACATACTACAAGCCTCCTTTGCAGTTTTGTCACATGTAGACAAAGTGACAAATGTCAGTTTTGGGTAGGAACTTTTTTCTTTATTAAGCAATTGCAAAGTAAACATTTAAGCTAGGTACACACTTCCAATAATTATTGTTAGAAAACGAATGATTACGACCGATCAGCGATAATGAACGAATATATTTGAACGATCATATTGTGCGCAATTCTGTACATGCTGTAATGATACGATCGTTCAAATAATATCCACCAATAGTGTACACACACTAGATACAATCCTTTGAACGATGCAGGGAGTGACATGTAAAGGAGAAAGTGTATTGCAGAAACATGCACAATCACTGAACGACTGTACACACGATAGATAGTGAACGATCATCGGCCAATCAGATTCGTCCGCGTCATTGGTCAGTTGTTGGTCACCTTTTTTGTGAATGATTTTTGGCCAATCGGTCTTTGGTTTCCAACAATATTCATTGAAAGTGTGTACACAGCTTTACACAATGACTTCTAGTATCTATGTATGAATGACTATCTAGACACCTATGTATCATCAACCTTTCATTTTTCTTAAAATAAATAAACTTTTCTACAGATTTTTTTCATCTTCATTGTCTGCAGCCACTTACCATCTACATGCACTCTTGCAATGACCTAATGGCATTTTTAGATCAGGGTTCCTAAAGATGACAACAGAGCATTTTTGTGTATTGAGTGTGACAAAATGACAGCTAAAGCACAAATTAACTAAAAGGTAGGGTTTATGAATGTTTAAGGAGCCATTGGTCTTTTAGTAGGTGAACTACACCTGGTCTGGCACCTTACAAACCCAGAACAAACATGCAGTAAATGTAAGTCCAAGTAAACAAAATCGTACCTTTCGAGTCGGTAATTAGTCGGAAGTCCCAAAACGCTGCACACACATATGAGAGTCTGCCCTTCTGATCAGTTTTCCATTTTACTTTAGGGACTCCGAGGGGAGATTCTTTTCATCTCTCACGTTTTCCAATTGATTGGACATTTTGGTTTGGTTTGGGAACTGCGAGTGTGCTAATTGGTTAAATACTTATTATCTACACAAAATCCAGTCCCCCGATATATTTGAATTCCATTAAACCTGGTTGATACTTACCTGAGTGGCGCTGACCTTCTCCTCTCTGTGCCATTTGTTTTCCTGGGTGCATTTGCTGCTGCATAACTGTGGCACCAGCAGGCTTGGACCTTTTTGGCTTTCGCTTTTTGAATATGAATTAAAGATCTCATATAGACCCCTGGTGAAACAGTCTGTTTCTGTGAAACGCGTCGAGTGATCTACATATTGAGACTATATGCTGTTAAAATTTGTAATTTTAATGAATTGTTTCTGTATCAATGAACTATGCTGGAATTATAATTGAGTATGTAATGTATATGATCTTTTAGGTTGCCTTTAAAGTCCCAAATTGGTTCCTTGAAACTTGGTTGACAGTTTTCCATTTTATAGTTAGTAATTTGTTTTAAATTTGCTTGATTGTTCATACACGCAACACAACTTGTGTGCCTTGAATTTATTAACACATCTGATCTATCCACAACCCAATTAATTAATCTATTATGATTGGTAATCTGCCAAATTCTTTTCAAATTCACTTTAGAAATGACATTAGAAGTGAATGTCTCTCCATGTGAACTAGCTTTAAGTCAAAGAAAAGGCAGAAATTTTAAGCTCTGTGCTGAGTGTAGGTAGGTGACTCAATTTTGATGCAAAAGCATGACATCCACACAATAGTATTTAATAGTATCATATTTTTTATTATATGATGTCATTTGTATTTTACCATACATATATATGAATAAGGATTTCTTTTCATTTCCAATCTAATTGGAGGGTTTCCCTTCTTTTTTTTATTGTTTTGTATTATACCTGTGGTTTGAGGGCAGTGGGGAGAATAGAGAATTTCATTTAGTTGTCATTATTTTTACAATACCATCTTGTATGTCTAAAGTGATTTAAGTCACATGGAATGTATTACTTGTGCCATGCCTTGCATTGTTTGACCACTTGAAACATAGAAGTAGAAAACGCTATGAACAGATTAAATGAAGGCTCAGTCATTTTCCCTGTAGAGGCCACATGAAACCTCAGTTTGGCCACAGCTTTGCCTACATTTACTGCTTAGCGATTGTGACAAGCCAAACCAGAACAATAATTCTGCTCTATTAGCTTCACAAAAAGATACCTTCACAGCTCTTAGAATTTGTACTCTCCAGCAAGGAACACGATGGCTCCATTGTTAATGAACCCTGTGGCTGTGCCATATTGGGTTGTGGCTTTTTGTGAGCAGTCAATAGTTAGTGGTAGTTTTTTATTGCATTCCTTGCAGTTCAGTTGTTCTTCACTCTGGTGATTCCTAGACTACAGGCATCTTGTCAGAGACCTCAGAGGACTGTTCATTGTTCATGTTAACAAAACTTCATGATTATTAACTGTTGTCTTCTAATCCAAGTCACTGTAATAATCAATATGATGCCAAAATGCTTCCATTTCAGTCAATTTTAAAATGTATTTTGTGAACTATAGTTTTGTTTTCCTTCAGTATTTATTGACATCTGAAGACTTACCAGTCATTAGTCGGGAAAGTGAAACTGGGAGATTTCTGAGTACATTTCTTATGGAATGGCTGGACAAAGTTTATTTTCCAGCTTGCATGATATTTTTGGAAAGGTCACACTGTGGACAATATTTGCGCCCTTTTCATGTCTGTAGTACAACCAACATTGTAACTGCTTTTGTGCAAGCTATACTTTGCTAATTGTCCCCTATCGTTATATTTTAGTACTATTTGCAGTGATACATTTTAAGAGCAGTGTATATTTAAAGGGACACACAGTCTGGAAAATCTAGTTAGGAAGTGTGATTGTGAATCATTTTCACCTGCTTTGGTGCAAATAAAAGCATCTACAGGTGGATAGGAGGGGCAACAGCAAGTCAACCCCCCAAAATGGTTTTACAACAGACCGTTTATCTCTCTTTATTCTTCATGACCGATCTGATTTTTTTTTTCATCAGTCTTTACAGATGAAAACGCCCATGTCTTTACTGGTATTGGACAGTAACCTTCAGTACCTGCAGCCCACTCAGTTTGCAAAAGTCATCCAGATCCTCCATAATGGTACATATATATATATGTCGGAACAGTGTCTACAAGCACAAGTCTAAAGAGTGTGGAGGAGATTCCAGGTGAATGGGCCTTTACACAAAGAGAGCAGAACAGGGCCATAGAAGGGCTTCCATCAATCAGCTGTATCTTTGTCTGTGCAAACATAAACAGGAGGAGCACTGCCAGAGCCCTACAGCATGATCTTCAGCAAGCTACTGGTGTTCATGTTTTTGACCATACTGTCAGAAACGGACTCCATGAGGGTGGCATGCAGGCCCTGATGTTCTGAAGTGGCACTTATTCTCACAGTCTGGTACCGACACATATGGCATATTGCCAGATAACACCAAATTGGTCGTTTCATTATTGGCTCCCCATTCTGTTCACGGGTGAGAGCAGGTTCACCCCGAGCACATTTGACAGACATGAAAGAGCCCCCAGACCCCATGGTGAACATTCTACTGCCTGCACTGTTATCAACATGACCAGTTTGGCAGTGGTTGATGTTCTGGGGATATCTCTGGAGGGCCACACACATCTAGGCTTAAATACTTTTTGCAGTCAAGTTTTTAATGAATACCAATTTTGAAAGTTATGTATTCTTTCACCTCTATATCATGATCTAATTAGTGTAGATTTGTGAAAATCCCACTGTAATGTCAGACTGCAAAAAGCAGAAAAGTGCAAGGGGGAGAATCTGCTAGAGCACTATATACTGCAAGGGGAGGGGGCGGGCTATTTAAAAAGCAGTGATACTGACATTCATTCCAGCAGGGAATGTTTCAGAGAATGTCAGATTCACTGCTTTTTTTAAATCAACCCCCAAGAGATTAACATCACAGGGCACTTTTTTCACATTCATGGACCATTATGTTTGTAGGGATTCTAAGCTTTCATTTTATCCATTTACACCAATTTATTTTGCACTGTAAAGATTTACAGCAGTACAGGAAAGTTTATTAACATGTAACATCATAAAGAGAATGCAAACCATGTCACTGTACATTACTAAAGAATGTCGAGAAGCTTTAATTTATTGCCTTGGGTTTTAAAAAGAAAAAAAAACTGCTGAAACATAAGTGATAACTAAAGCTTTGATGTTCATAAACCTAAATGGAAGCAAAAAATCAAAGTGTGTAAACGGTAAGGTTATAAAAGGGAAGATGACAGAGGCATACCCTGTAATTAGGAGTAATTTGTGCTTTTGGGGTAGCTATTTGTACTTTGTGTAAAAGAGAGTTCTCAAAGGAGAACTTCACTAAGTGATATTTGTATTTAAAACAGCATAACCAGATTATCAGATTAGTCAGAAACTGATAATGTGTGTGCATTTCTAAATGCCAATAACACATACAGAGAACATTGGCTTCATTGGCTGATGCTAAACTTTTGATGCTCACCTGTCCCCCGTTCTGTCGCAGGGCATCGCCATCTCCCTCCTTCGCTCGGCCTGGCCGAGATGAAGTTCATTCATTCCTGACACATGGGGAAGCCAAGATTGTCGGCTATCTTGGCAACCAAAGCTAAGCTCTGCATATATGCAGCTTTTTTTTTTTTTTTTACTTTTTCCAGGAGTCAACAGGCAGGCAGGAGGGAATAATGCAGAAGGGACATGTTCCTTTCTGCAATAATATACCTGATCAATTATTTTTTTTAAAAGTCAAACTTTAGTTCCACTTTAACCCGGTGTCCTTTTCAAACCCATCACTGTGCACAAGAAAGACACCCCTCTTCCTGCTATTACAAATGCAGGGCTATTGGTCTTACATTGTAGGGGATGATGTTGGTACTTGCAGCTGCAACATGTAAAGGTTTATGATGGAGGCTGCAGGTGATTGGTGATTTAAAAGCCCATGTTTGAAATTCCCATGCACTCGAATCAACTAATCTACACCAGGGCATTTCCTTGAGGCATGTTTTTGAGCATTATAGATAACGTTACTTGCAACCTTTAAAAAAAAAAAAACGCAGGGTAAACGCGTCCATTGATTTCAAAGGCAAGCTTTAAAATGCTAGTAAATGTGCATAAAAATGTATTTAAATGTGGTAGGAACCGTTTACAGACATTTTTGAAACTGTCTATGTAGACCCAGCCTAGAGGAAAAATGGGCACCCAAGCCTCAGAAAGCAGAAATAACTCCACTGCAAGAGTATTTTCATGAACCCGGAGTTTAGCTTGAATATAGCCCTGAACTGCAGAAATCTCTGCTTGGAGGCTGGATACAAATAGGAGCGTAGGGGTATAGTGAAGTGGTTCCCTGTCAGGTGATTTTTTGCATATAGTACCTTACCATTTCAATGTGTAAACCGGATTACTTGTATTATTCACTGGTTATCTTATGACTTATTTAGCTTTTTCCTATTTAATATTTTATTTAATAATGTGAAGATTTTGCCAAGCACCTGCAAATGATATGTTTTATTATCATTTATAGTTTCACATTTTCCACTGTTTGTCAGTGTAGACCAGTGCTTCTTAACCAGGGTTTTGTGAAACCATAGGATTACTTCAAAGTTTACTATGGGTAGTATTGGCAATAAGCAATTTGTGCAATTTAGATTGTTTTTACTGACACCAATACTCTTTTTGACTATCTGTAATGATTACATTCTTCCTATTGGCTGGCATTGTGGGAGGCATTCTTCCTACTTACCAGGACACTAATATAATGTAAGTTGTGGATATAGTAATTGTAGTAGGGATTCCCTAAAGACAACCTTTAGACATTTGTTTGCACTTTCTTGCAATGTTTTGCAATTTTATGATTAAAAGTTATTGATTGAACTGGTGTAAAATTAAATGATATTCTTGCAGTGGGGCTCCCTCAGTGTGCTGTGCTGTGACTGAAGAACTTACACACGACTGTTTTTGAATGATTAGGCTCTAATCATTTATGGTGATGGTGCTCCATTTGTCTGTATGGTAAAGTAAATGTCCAGCACTAATTTGCCTAAATAGATGACGATTTTAACCCTAAAAGGTGAACAACCAGGGTATAGTGGCACCCATTCATGAAAACTGAAGCAGAAATTGGTGTTGCTGGATAGTGAGTATAAAAACTAAATTAAAAAAAAAAAAGAATGTAATATTATATTTAAATAAATTTACAGTTATTAAAAATACTTTGCTATAGCAGTTTAAATCTCATTTAGTTGGGGGTTGCAGCTACTTGATTTCAGAGTAAGGCTTAGACTAAAGTTCGGTTTCAGGCTTTGAGATTTCAGAAATGGCTTTTAAGCATGTAATTTGAATGGTTGCAACAAACACTAGTTCAGCCTTTTCTATCTTAATTTAGTGTGCATGCTATATAATTTAGGGTTTAGATATTCACACCTTTATGTAAGACTATTGAATATTGAGATATTCAAAGCTGTCAAGTCAAGCCAAGTCGTGACCTTGGGGGTTTGACAGATTGTATCTGTGTGTTTGCTGTCTACCCTGTCTGACATGGTAGTGGATGGTAACACTCTATGGGCCTCACAGTGTAAATTAGTATTTCTGAATTAATGTTTGACCCAGTTACATGGACTAATTACTTGACATGTCCTCATGGACTGGGCTAATGGAATTTCCTCCCCAATGCTAGAAAAAGATTCCTAGCTGTTAAGTCACCTTATCTTTGCTCATTTAAAAAAAGAAACCCATGGTAATATTTTATAAAACATATCAATCTACTAGTAAAGTTCAGCCAACTTTTCCAATCTGTTTTAAAAAATAAAAAGTCATTTTAAATCCCACAACAATTGAAGCCACGGAGTATGAAAAAAAATTCTTGTGAAATTTCTGCCACTTGGGTGGCTAATTATTAGCATTCTTTCTCATTTAGTCAAAGGGAAACCGGATCTGCCTAGTGAGGTATTGTCTGACCTGCATTCATAAGACAGCTCCGAGGCTTATGTGCATTGGAAGCCTTCAGTGTTTCTGATTAATGCCGGCCTTGTCAGTACCAGCTCTCATTTTGGACTTTTTTTTTTCTTCCTCCCATACATATACTGCAGATGTGTATTAGGTGGTATTTGATTATTAGTGTCTGCCAAAATTGTATTTTCTATTCAAGAAAACCTCACCATAGCCAGAAGTCAATTTCTCATTGTTTAAGTGTTCTTGCTGTGAAGAAAGATTCAGACACATGGCCACAGACGATAAGGACGCTTGGGAAACAGTTAAAACCTTATATGACTTCACAACAGATGCTATCGGAGACTGAAGTGACATAAGTAATGGAGGGTTCTACCAAAGCTTGTGCTGTTTATTCTGAATGCTATTTGATTGTTAGATTGCTGGCTAATTAAAGTGGACCTAAACTCAAAAAGTGAAGATTTGCTGTGGTATATGGAATATTTAAACCTTCTTCTTTGCTAGTTGCCTGGCTGCCAAGCTAATGATTTTTCACTGACCTGAAAAACAGGGAAAGAGAACTGCAAATTTAATTTATTAACACGGTAGCCAAGCTGACAAATCTGAAAAGTGGGCTGTCATGTGAGATTTAACCCTTTGTTAAGACAAGTATACTGGCATTGCAGACCTTCACACTTACCTTCTCCTTGTTTTCTTTTGAATCCTCTTGTCAAATTTATTGAAGCCTTTGAAACCATGCAGTTTCCATCTTTAGGTGACTACTTTGCCTTGAGGGCAACTGTGAAGCCCTGCTGTAGTCACCCTAACATTCACACTTCTGGCTGTGAACTACCTATGTGCAGATTCTGCAAGTGCCAGCATACTTAGGGAAACTGCAATTATGAACTTGATGGTCCCTGGATCAACAGCCTCTGCTATCTTTACTTTAAATTCCTAATACCCAGTTATATGCAATCTATATTAGTTGCTGAAACTACTTCCTGAGGGAGCCGATTCCACATTTTCACCGACCTTACAGTGAAAAATCCCTTCCTTATCTGGAGCTTAAGCTTCTTTTCCTCCAGACGCAAAGAGTGCCCTCGTTCTTTGCAATGATCTCAAAGTGAATAATGGGGAAGAGAGTTCTCTATTTGGACCATTTATATATTTATATAGGGTGATCATATCCCCCCTTAAACGTCTCTTCTCATGGGAGAATAGATTCAGTTCTTCTAATCTCTCCTCATAGCTGAGCTCCTCCATTCCTTTTATTAGTTTAGTTGTCCTTCTCTACACTCTGTCTAATTCCACAATGTCCTTTTTGTGAACTGGTGCCCAACACTGGACTGCATATTCCAGGTGTGGTCTGACCAATGCTTTGTACAGGGGCAGGATAATGTCTCCATCTCTGCAGTCTATTCCTCTTTTAATACAAGAAAGTACTTTACTAGCTTTAGATATTGCAGCTTGGTATTGCGTGCTGTTATTAAGTCTATGATCTCCCAGAATCCCCAGATCCTTTTCCATTTCTGACTCCCCCAAATGTATTCCCCCTAGACAATAGGAAGCATGCATGTTATTAGCCCCAAGTGCATAGCTTTACATTTATCTAAAAAAATGTCATTTGCCACTTGGCTGCCCAATCAAACAGTACATCCAGGTCTGCTTGTAGATTATAGACATCCTGTATGAATTTATTTCCATTACATAGTTTGGTGTCATCTACAAACACAGAAATGGTACTTTTTAATCCCAAACTCTATATCATTTATAAAGATATTAATCAGTAAAGGTCTCAACATTGAACCCTGGGGCAGCAGTCGCCAACGGGTGGTCCGTGAGAAGATTTTGGGGGTCCACGGCTCTGGTCGGTGCACCCCCGAGCGGGGTCAGGAGAAGGCCCCCGCTGGGGGGACGCAGTAGCCAGACCCAGGAATCACATCCCCCGTCCAGTTCCTAGGCTCGGGGAAGTGGACTGGCTGTGTCCCTGGACATAACCTTCCCATCGCAGGCTCAAATCTGCGATGGGAGAGTGGGCTGAGTTATGCAGTCATGATGTCACTATTGGGGAGGGTTCCCCCCTTTAAGTGACCCCGCGCATGCGCAGTGAGAAGCTGGTATTTTTAGTGGTCCACGGGACTGAAAAGGTTGGCGACCACTGCCCTGGGGTACACCACTAAAAACCTTAGACCATTCAGATTATGAATCATTAATTACAACTCTCTGGATGTGGTCTTTAGGCCAGTTCTCTATCTACCTGTTGTCTACCTGTTTACTTACTTCCTCATAAAAAGAGAGTAAATTTGTTTGACAACTTCGGTCTTTCTTGAAGCCATGCTGACTATCACTTATATTATTATTTTCTATCAGGTGGTATGTTGGAGCTGCTGATCAATAGGCTTTTTACTAAATATCAGAATTTCTTTCCCTTCTGATTGGAATTGGTAAGAACTGGAGTTGAATTAGGATTGTCTGGGTAGATGCTTTGAGATAAAATGATGTAGAAGAGTAACTGAGACAGCAGAAGCTAACTTTCACAAACTTTAAATCCAGCTCATGCTGAAATGTTGCTGTTTATCTCATGTTCAGTTTTGTGTATTTTAGTCTAATAAAAAGCCTTTTTTTCCTTGCCTGAATTTTGTTTTACTTTGTCCTCCCCAAGCACACCCATATTGAGGTGATTGCACCTGCATGTGTTTGTATGTGTGTGAAAGTTCAAAGGTTGGAATTAAATAAGTGTACAACCTTTGCTTCTTAAGGCTCACCTGTGTTTGTTCATGTTTGTGAGAACAGTAGGGCAATGTACGATCGGACGCAAGATTATCAAGAGCAGGTGCTGCAAGAATGCCCGATTTTTGCCCAGTACTTTGCTTTCCTCGGTTTCACAGTTTACCTTGTGATATTAATGTCCCTGTAAAACAAGGAATAAAGAAAGTGGAACACCAGAGCCCTGAGAAGAGCCAATAACACAATGTAGGGTTTGCCTTGAAATGGAACAGTTTTTGCCGTTAGTCACAAATATATATATGTTACTTGCAGTCCTGTTGCCATTGATCCTTTTGGATATCATAACTATTACTCTTTCCAACCTACGATAACCACTCCTTGAAAATGAGAGCTTACTCCTGATCGTAGCTTTTTAAATAGAAGCTCAGGTGATCATAGTCTGCTGCAAAATGTTCAGTGTATAACAACCTGTGGAATGTAATGATCAGAGAAGGAGATAAAAATTTTCAACCCTGTGTGAGACCCAACACACCATAATGCATGGTGTTCATTACTACGTCTGTCCCTCGGAACAGACCATCTGTCAACCACAGAGATTAATGTCCATGTAAACAACAATAGATCCTTTGTGAAGAGATTGTGAAGGCCATTGTGCAAAATTGTGTTCTCACACCACCTTTTAGATCATTTCATTTTTGAGGGCACTGGAATAATACAGTTGGTAAGGATCATTACCAGCTTTATTTTTTAGTAGGTCCTTGCACATTTTAAGTTATATTAATTGTTTCCAATTGGAAATTCTTGGTTATTTTTTTAATTCTTGTTGTGGAAGGTGGAGACTATGCTTGATTGTTAGATACTTATATAGCTTAGTTTTTCCTTCATAGCAAATTATCGGAGTACAATCTTTAAAAAAAAAACACATAGATCTGACATGGCAGTATAAGAATAGTGGTTGTTTTACCACTACTCCACATCCCACTTTGTAACAAGGACTCTCTCTTAACAGGCTATTGTGATGCTTGTAATGCATTGCAGGATGTGGAGAGAGTGGAAGCTCAAAGTAGAGCAAAGCCTTAAATGCATCTCCATCTAGTTTTAAAAATTGCAGGGCATCTTGAAGATTTGTGGTATATGTATGTACAGTTCTGGGTAAGAGAATATATGGGAAACATAAATTGTCCTGTGGATGATCATTTACTACATTTACTCCAGGTACCCAAAAATTGCTTCATAGCTCAAAATCTGACTCCACAGCCCTCGGAAGGTGTATGGGTACCTTACCTTACGTTTACATGCCCATTGGTGCTACTGGGAGGAGACTTCACTTGGTCCACAGACAGCTAGCTGGAGTGAACCGCCTCTTCTATAAAGAAATGCTGTATTTCCCTACAAAAGAACAGCTGTTTTGGGCACATATTAGTGAGTCACAAATATAGAACAAGCATTTGTATATTAGGACGTGGAATCCATAATATGAACATGCATAGTCCAAGGTAGTAAAGTAATAATAAAATGGATTAATAGGTAAATTGATATTTTTTTTTCTCCTGGCAGGTTCCCCCTGCCTTTACCGAAAAAAGGTATTTTTTCGGTAAAGATTGATTTAGTGATTGCAGTTTCATTAGCTTGATGAAGATTTGCTGTGGTATTTTTGACTCTATATTTTCATTGATATTTTTTTAATTTTTTTAAGCAGTGTGGGAAGAAATTATAGGTGGGTGGCAGCCACTGTATTGTTACCCAACTCATTAGTAACCACCCAAATACAGCCAGGTGGCAACTAAAACGTGTCGGCTGGTGTGCTTAGCTAAAAGGTGCTGGGGAGAAAACTGTATACATTTTACTTTTTATTTAACCCAAATATTGTTCTTAATATCCAGGATATTCTCAAGTAATACATTACATTTTACATTTAACCTGCTTATAAGTAATAAATAAACTATGTAATTGGCAGAACTAGCCATTTGGCTAAAAAACCCTTTAGTTGCTGATATAGTTGTGAAGATGCAAGCTCTCATATTATATTGATTTATCACTAATCTCTTTTCTCAGTCCTTTCCACCCTTGCTCCCATTGGAGAATTCGGGGAGGATTTACACTTGTGGGTATATTTGCAAAGCAGTGATTATGCTATTTAGCAAACATTAATTGGAGGTGAATCCTCCAGGTCCATTTATTTGAAACTATACTGTTTTACATTCACGGTTACATTTAGTAATTTATACAATATTGTAAATAGACTCCTTAGATTTATTTAACAAGGGGCCTTAGTTCCACCTAGAAGTACTTATGAGAAACCAGTAACATTCACTGTTGTCTCCCCCCTAGGATCTGTCGTTTCGGAGCGCCTTGTCCTATTTTCCATAAACATGGGATCACTTCCTGATTCAGCTTAAATCTCTTAGACTAAGCAACTTTTATCTCCCGTTATAGGTGCCCTATAGTCATAGCTTATATACATATATAGACATAGATGAACCGGCTGTATAGAGGAACGTAGAATTCTTGTACCTTGATCTGCCTTTCTTGTGATAAGAATTGTACCTGATTGCAGAACTATGCTAGGTAGCTTAATTCAGATATACATGAAAAGTAAGACTTCCTGTTCAGAATGCAATAACAAAGATAATTATCATATAGACAGCAGTTTTAACCCTTTATCCCCATACTAAATGTTTTCATTAGTGTTGGCCTTTAAAAAAACATTCTGGTCAATATATTAATGAAATTGACTTTGCCACATCTAGATGTTTTCTATTTGGAGATTCTTATCTAACAACACAAAACAAACCCAATGATGTAATGGTCAGACTACCAAATATTTTTTTATCTTTTAGGAACTCCATTGATATGATTCTTGCACCAGAATTTTTGCATGGACCTTCCTGGTATGGAGTCTCACTTTTCTTTCTTCAGGTGGTGGAGTCTTGCTTCCCCATCTGGATTTTTGTATACTGCAAAAAGGAAAAAATCCTGAAAAAGAAGACCTAAAATACTGTAGCTGATTGAGGTGCAGAGACCACGAAAACTCTGTCAAGACATAATCTAGTCATTTACCTTACCAGTGTGTTAGTGCTGTGAAATGGTATAAAGCCCACTTGTAGGTTCCTCCGAAACTATAAAAATGAAGTTGAGTTAGATCAAAAAGGAACATTTTTAATGGTTTTGATCTTTCTTTTTTTTCCAACTGCAGCAGAATACTCACAATGCTGACAGAATGGTGTAGTTACAGACCACTAGGCTCTGTAGAAAAGCGGGGATGTCTGTCCAGCAGTCTGACACAACCCCTACAATGCACTACAATTAGTGAAATGTACACAGTCCACTACAGAGCTAACAGGGTGGGAGGCATTCTAGACTGCTGTAGAGACACCTCTGCTTCTATATGGACTTTGTGTATTTAGCCTTGGGCTTCTGTGAATATTAGAACTTCATGCTACAGCTAGGGATGAAATGAGTACACAAATAAAATAATAAGACATTAACCCCCTAACCGCTAAGCCCGTAATTTCTCGCACTAACTATTTTTGCTCTTTTGGTTAACCCCGTATTTTTTCACCTACACTAAAATCCCCACTTACCTGGTCCCGCTGTGCTAATCCAGC
>NC_092858.1:29900186-29933720 GCF_032062135.1 Pyxicephalus adspersus
TTTCAAACATTTTTTATATTCATGATATCTACTAGAACCCTATTCGGACATATTTCTGTAAGTTACAGGTCTACAATTTAAAAAAAAAAAATTTCATGAAAACCTGTGACGCTTTTGGAACAGAAATCTAGAAATCAGTGTAACGCTCAGGTGGTTAACCATTTCTGTTTCAGATTCAACCTGACTTCATTTGTTTTCACATCAAAGTACCTAGTATTTCAAAGAAATTTGCTGTGATGTATTTGTCAAAATGGGTAGAAAAAAATCAATGTTTTCTCAACCTTTCTAACATGGGGGAACCCTTGTAATAAATTTCAGGTCTTCAGGGAAACCCAGCTTTTATCTACTTATATCCACAGTTCGCAGTACATTTGATTGGTGATTAGTAGAAAGAATGCCTTACATTGCTGGTGAGTGGAAAGGCTGCCACCTTTACAGCCAAAAAGATCCTCCGTGGTTCTTAAACTGACCGATAAGGCACAAATTGCTTATTGCTCAAAGAACCCATAGCAACCTCTGCAGGAACCCTAGTTGAGAAACACTGGTGTAACCTGTTTTGACCTTTAAAGCAAAATTTAAGGAAGAGAGGTTCTGTGGACAGTCATGGTAGCATTGCATCTATTCCACCACTTGCTGTGTCTCCGTTGCATAAAGTTTGCACACATCCTCTGACATCAGTCCCTTTTCAGTCTCTCTTCTCGCTTATAGACAACACAGTACCTTCCTGCATCATTTCTGCCCTCCCCGTACGTCATCCCACATCTGCCCTCCCCGTACGTCATCCCACATCTGCCCTCCCCGTACGTCATCCCACATCTGCCCTCCCCGTACGTCATCCCACATCTGCCCTCCCTGTACATCTGCACCTGTGCAGCCAACTCTATAGATTATAAAAATTTGTATTTATTAGCTGCTGATTCGGCTATACTCAGTATTTGTTATGTAATTTATCATGAGGGTATTCTATTAAAACATTTTTGAAACACATCTCTGAGATTTCCCATATTCCCTAAAAAATATTGTTTAATGTTTTGCTTGTTTAATTCTGCATAGTAGGTTGACTAGTAGCAATGCAGGAGCTGCCTGTAGAATAATATTGCAAAGGTTCAAAGGTCAGAGATTAGTCATTCCCGGTATCATTATGACTTTTTCTTTATGTTAAGGTTTACTTCTCTGTTTTCTTGATTTCTGATAAGTCTTGTGCTACTCAACTGGGGTGTTAAGCTAATGTTTCGTTATCCCAAGATAAACATCTATATCCTATTTTTTTTTTTGGACTCCTGATTTCAGTTGGCTATCACAAGTGCTGATTGCCAACTTCAGTCTAAAGATGTCCCTGACTGTTCTGCGGTTCCATTGGCTTTCAGTTTTCAAGTCAGTTTCCATTGTAATCAAACTGCATGTTAAAGTAGAACTACGACATTCTATGAAAATTAGTGCTTCAGAACTCAGAATTTGGACGTTTTTGTGCTTTTAGTTTTCACTTGGTTTGCCACGGCTTTGTCAATTAGCGGCACTACATGAGCTGCAATGTCTGGGAGGAGCATATAAGTATATACAAATAAAGGGATATTTGGTACTATCAGGGAATGTATAGAAAGGTTTTTGTTGTTTATATGAGATTGGTTTAATACATTGTAACTTAATTTGGTACTTGTGTGCACCATTGTACAGAAGTCTTTAGTTGTAATGTTAGCTCTTTATTAATATTGGATGTTGATTCAAGTTTCTTCTTCTTCAGCTTCTCAGAAAATGTGATAGATCCTTACTATCATTATAGTAATGGTAATATTGGTCTATATAGTTCTAAACAAGTTCACTATTATTCCCCTACCTCTGTGGTGTGCAATCAGATTGCTTACATATGAACTTATATAGTTCTGAACACTTATACCCAGTATGACAATATGTTCCATGCACCACCACCACAAAAAGGAAAAGGGGTGAGTCACATGCTTCATTATACCTAAAAGTGCCCGGGGCTTCTTTTATCTAATGTTGTTAAATTTTTGCTTACAGAGCTCAGTAGCTGAAGCTTCAAATTACAAGTGTTCAGGATTGTGTATGTATTTTTATAAAACAATGGTCAATTGAATTAAAACTCCTATGCTTCCTTACCTTATACAGAATTCTGACACTGAAGCTAGAGATGGTGTTCAGTTTACTTAATATTGATGTTATGTCATTGCTATAATACGTTTGTTGTCGCTTTCCTTTGAAAAATAACTACTATTTTCTGTTGACATCATTCCCTTGGTCCTACAAGTTATAGTGATATGCTAAGGCTCCCTATTGCAGTCAATTTTAATAAATGAACCTGCATAGCCATAGTAGAATAATCTGTATTTTCTCCAGATTTCCTATAATCTGTATTTTGTCCACAATAGGACAAACTTGTTTAAACCAAGGCTGTTGTACAGTATTGGGGATTGCTGCTCTTATGTACGTTGAAGAGCATTTGTGTGGGAAATTCTTTTGCTAGCTTTGGTTATACTTTTTGCTTTGTCTATAGACCTGTCATTGCCTTCATTCCATCAGTACAAAGCATCAATCTTCTGACACCCAGTGGCAGCACAGAGCCGATGCATACTGCTTTTTTTTCTGGACACTTAGATTAAGATTTTGAGGAGCGTGCCTGAAACATTAGTATGTTTTTGGTTTATGTTGGCTAGTGAACATCGCTACAAAAATATGAAAGTTTAGCTCAAGCCAGATATAAATACAAATGTAATTAATGGATTTAGCTGTTTATTCTTTAAACATCATTAAGTATATTTAGAAATACTTATCGTATTATTACCAAAAATCATTTTGTTAACATCCATTAAACCCTATGCACACCAGCGTTCAGGCTGACCGAGACGCGATCATCAATTCAAAACAGGCTCTTCTGTATTGCAAACTGAATTCACTTTAACATTTTTTAATCACTCTGACTGGTGAAAAAAAGTGTTTTGGCAGCTCAAAGTTGTGAAAGATTTAACCAACTTTTTTATTCAGTGAGGCATTGGTGAACAAGTGACTAAGCAGAATTACAAATGTTCAGCACAAATGTTTAAGGTTAAAGAAAACCTTAAACAAAAAACAAGTTGCAAAATTATAAAGGTGTCACACAAAAATAAAAGGATATGTCATTTTTTGTTTGCCTGATCAGATTTTCAACATTTAGTTTCAACATGTAATTTGAGGGTTTCATTTTACTTTACCATTTTTGTATATTTATATTTAATAAAATTGCATTTCCATCAGGGAACTGATATGTTAATATTATATAGGATATGTTATAACTATTAAACATATTGTATTGTTGCAGTTAAGCCACCAGTAATGTGCTTGCCTATCTCTGTTTTTGAACCCCAACATACACAAATGGAGGTCAGAACTTCTGATCTGTTTCTTTGATTTGCGTGACTGTGTTGAAACCATTTGATAAGGATGACAGCCAGGCAGCTGATATTTTACAAGACGTCAGCAATGCCATCCTCTGTATTTCCCTTAATTACAGGAATCTTCTTAAGTTTGTAAAGTTGATAATAAAAGGTATATACTAAGGATGGATGAGTTAAGAGCACAAGTTCAAGCCAAACCAACTATTTGTTTTGGACAATGTTGGAAAACGCAGGCTCAAGAAGTAAAAAAATTAAAAAAAAAACACTATCTGCCTTTAAGGGTTAAATGGTCATTTAGTTTAAGCGGATGTAAAAAGCAGTTTTACTTACCTTGTTCCCATACTCCAAGAGGCTTCTCCTCCATGTGTGTGATCCTCCACAGCCTCTTGTCTAAGGTGGTCTGAGCTGCGAGCACTGACAGTGCCATCCTCTGTAATACAGAACCAATAGCCCTGCATTGTGATGGATTAGATAACAACACTACACAGAGGTAGCTATAAGGTTTTTATTTATTTATTGTTGTTACTTATGGAGTTGATCACTAGGGAAAAATAGGGTTTGAGAGGGGCTCTTTTTTAAAGATATAGGAATCATTCCTGAAACAGTTTTAGGATAGTGCCACATATTTTTTGGGTGGTAAGAATAGAATACAACTTGTCATTTTAGTGGTTTTTGCTGACTTAATGTTTTTGGAGATATCCCTATACTTCCTGTCAAGGCTGTGGTGTCAGAGTTGCTATTTTTTTTGCTGGCTTCAGGTATACAATAATCGATTATGACTTTGCCTCCTCGGTAATGTTTCCTGTCCCAGAATTGTACCAGGAATTAATAAGATATTTCTACAGGGACAGGGAACAGTTGTCAATAGAACGGGTGTCTTTCAGTATCTATGGAGAATTAATGCTGTCACCTAGAAAAGGGGGTGTGTTAGGACTACAGGACACCCCCTTTTATCTGTGTAGTATGGGTGGTGTTTTGTATTAAACAGATGAACTAGAAATTCCTTTAGTAGAGGGAATTTCAAGGAACTGTCAACGCATTGAATTTTTTCCAGAATAAGACGTTTTTAACATTCATCAAACAGATACCAAAAAAAAAAAATCCTTTAAATATTTAAAAGACCATTTCTTTTTATTGTTTTCATACACTTTAAATGTGATTGAAGAGTATCACAGAGATTTCAGTTTTAAACCACCAGAAAGAAGTGCTTCAAGTGTAGAATTAAGTGATTTCATGTATTATTTATGTTGCACGGTGGAAGATTCCCTAAATGTGTATTACTTCCATAACTGTGCCCGTGAGACTCTTATCTAGTAATGTGTTTTCTTATAAATTGCGCCCCTTCTTTATATGACTCATTTCAAGACTTTAACTGGTTGCAAGCAGTCTTCAATTTCAATTCTAGTTGGGACACCACGTTCAGACTCCAAGTACAAGTGTCTGGACTTTATGTCTCCGTGCCCAAACCAAGGAGCATTGGGAGCAGAGCTCAGCTGCTGGGTTACTCCATTCCTCTTGTCAGAAGAGGATTAAGGGCCTTAACCCCTTTTTACATCTCTTTGTAATGGTGCAGTTGTTGTGTACATCCAATTAAATGCACTGCACCGAATAGCTGTCTGCAATTCATTTAGACGCTAGTGCTGGATTCCTGTGAAGCAGAACGTAAATTGATACAAACAGGGATATACAGTTCACATTTGTTGCTAGCACTCTTAAAAAATAATAAAAATATTGTAACAAAATAACCTTTCCCTGGAGGGTTGAAGGAATCTGTTGCTCATTCTTGGTGCAAAGCATGAAGCATATTCTTAATCTGACAAGCATTCGTGACAATTATACGAAGGAGAAGGAAAAGATGTCTGCTGGGCTAGTACTACTTGTATCTAAATTGGCTACAATCATTTTAGAAACTCCACAACCCTATCTAAAAAAAAAAAAAAGATTAGGGGCTGCCTTTTCCAGGAAACAGATAATTTTGGGTTTTTATTCCATTTGTGGGCACTCCTTTCCATGAGATGGAATGAGTAGGGCTGAACAAAGGAAAAATACATCAGGCCTGTACGGTTTTACATTTTTATTTCTTTGCATCAATATCTTTAAGGGTAAAAGAGAGATGTAGTCAGACCCTATAAGTTTTTATGGGTTTTACATTTTTTTTGTATTGTTTTATCAGAATATAATATGTATGTATATATGTTGACATAAAGGTGTTCCCTTTTGTCCAACTACGGATAAGAAACTTACAATACTATGTTAAGAGTGAAATGGGTGTAAATTCCTACTCGGTACCACAGTGAAATGAATTCAAACAGGTTTCATCATCTTCCTCTTCTTGGTTCTTCTTTCATAGTCACCTAATTTAGCACTGCACAGGCGCAAGATCAGGTGACACCTTCCGCATGTGTGAGATCGGCTCTTTTTACTGACATTGGAGGAAAGTGTCATGCAGCCTCCTGGGATATGTGATGTGTGTATCCCAGGGGGCTGTGGGTTTCTTATTCAGTCTTTAGCGCCGTAGCAGTAGTATGCCCAAACCTCTTTTAGAGACTTTGCCATGTTTCTCTTTCTATCTAAAAAAAAAAAAAAAAAAAATTTGGTGTACACTTTATAATATGGGAATTTGGTAAATATTTAACACCAAAATCTTTCAACTGGTAAATTTGGACTCATACTTCTTAGCAAAGAAAATATACTTGACTACAGTTGGTAGACAACTATATTTCTAGGACCGAAGACCCCATGGCCTAAAACTATTATGCCACCAAGGGCCACCATAATATCCCTCAAGAGTCACACACAGCTGCAGACCACCAGATGAATGCCACCAATTTAGACACTGGTGCAGGATTCCTGTAAAATGTAAGTTGATACCGACAGGCTACCAGTTTCACATTTTTTGCTAGTGCACTTAGAAAATAATAAAAATGTGGTAATAAAATATCTTTTCTGTGGAGGAGTTGCAGGAATCTGCCTCTGGAAGCATGAAGGATAATGGTGAACTGAGAAGCGTTTGTGACAATCCCCAGACACCCTCCCCAGCATGCACAAGATGATTGTTAAACTTAGACTAAACAATGCAAAGTGATATTGTGCGTGATATTGTTTGGTTGGTAAAGACTGAACTTCAGAGATCACTACCAGTTCTAGATGGAAGTTTCCAAAGTGCTGACAAGCTTCTCAGTTACTGTCATCCTGACACCGACCTCCTGTGATTTATGTCAGGCTTATCTGCCTTGTCAAGTACACAGCTTTCATTGTAATATCATAGCGCTATGCTGACATTATACACCAATATCCCTGTCATATATGGTATAGGTTTTATTTGTTTATAGTACCCATGATTTACATTGGTAACCTGATAAATATTTTTGGAGGTGTCCAAAGGCCAAGATTTACATTTATAATGAGGATTTATAAATGACCAGGCTGAAAATACTTTAAGCCTATAATTATAAATTATAACCAAAGGGCCCTTAGATTTTATTGGTATCCGGGAAGAAAAGGCTGCTCCTCTTAGGGAACATCCATTACTGCTGAAAGGTGATACTGGGAATATTTTCCAGCAGTATTTATTTTAAGGACATTTTATTCATAAGAACTTCAGAATTTACTCCAGTGAAAAATGGGGTTCCTTAACACAACAAAGTTTCCAACTTTTTAAAGTAATTTTAGAGAATAGATTGCAGCACCTCAGATAGACCTGAGTGCGGGGGACAAGAGGTAAAATCTGCAGATTTAGGTCTAATCATTGGCTGCCATGAAGGTCATGGTGGACCCAGATGACTTAGCGGCAAAGATAACTATGGGGGGATGCAACGTTGACAAGTTCCGCCCATGTCATCACTGGAAAAGGTTTGTACCATAATCAGCACGTATGCTGTGCATACTTGCCAGTTATTACAAGTGCTCACCCACACAAAGGAAAGTTTAGTTTCACTTTAAATCGTAACCAAACTAAAAATAAAAAAATCACACACCAATCCATCCGGAGGTTTCTTCAATCGGGTCCCATGTCTCCGCCAGGGAGCCACCAGCCACCTTTTGCGTTCTTCTTCCTTCTTCATACGCGTGGGCGCGACATCGGATGACCTAGATGGGGAAAAAAAGAATCCTAGTCCCACTGCACTTGCACTTTTATTTCACTCATTACAGAAAAGGCTCCTTCTGCACATGCGAAGGAGCAGCCAGAGACTCCTGGCATGTGTGGCTTATGTATCCCGGGAGGCTCTACGCTCCTATTCAGTTTTGATCGTTCTGTAAAAATTTTTTGACATGGTCAGTTTGTTAATGTGTCATGAGGGATACTACCGATCTTCCCAGAGACCAATAATACCATAAAAGCTCCATCTAGGGTTCAAGTGGTGACAGTTAAAATGGTGTAATCTTTACTGAGGTAAAATTCTGTCACACCTAGCTATTGCATTGTATCTGAATGTACAGGCATATGGGGGGGGGATTAATGAGATCACACCTGGGAAATGCTGTTACTACAACCTCAGAGTAATACAATTCCTAAAACATTCAGCATTATTCTTAAAGGTAGTAAAACATACAGCTATCCAAACGTACCAAAATGAGAAAAACAGATTATGCCTCCAATCATAGGAGAATTACTCATTGACATTTAAGCTAGTAGTTTGTAGATCAATACATTGTATTAATGCCATTACAAGATCACCTACTGCTAGAAGGGTGTTTGTGCATAGGGGTTAGCTAAGCTTTACTTATTTCACTTTCCTGCTTTATAAAGCAGTGAATCTGGCGCTCGCCAAAACATTCCCTGATGGAGACTCCCAGGTCCATGCGTTTCAATAGCAGTGATTAAGTCTATACCAGGGAATGTTTCAGTGAATGTCAGATTCACTGTTCAAAAATAGATCACATTATCATGCTTTCAATGTGAACTGTATTGAATTATATCGTCTTTAGATTTATTTTGCACTAAAGTGCTGCTAAGGTCGGCTAAATGAATGCCTGAACAAGTCCCAAATCTGCTTACTATATGATGCACTAGCCTAGTAAAGAAAAAATCATGACTGAGCCAAATCCTTATTTATGTCTCACATGCTCCCTCTTCCAGACACTACAGCTGACAGTAGTGAAAGGGTCAACAGAGTCAGTTTTGTCAATTGATAGAGCAGATGGCAGGACTAGATGTGGCCAGGTGCTGAATGAGAAGCTCCATGCTTGTGAATCAGCAGTGACAATGCTTATAGCCGCATCCCCTGCAACATTTTTTTCATACCACTGTAGTGCAAGGAGGCACAATTTATGTGAAAGTGTCAACTCTGCTCTGAATTTAGGAGCAGTGCAACATTATTATCACAACATCTCCACATTAGGTGGACTGAAGTGGCAGGATCAGCAGGTATTTCTGGGACTTTGCAGACAAAAACTATAAGTCCAGATATATTTATAACATATTTATTTATATTGGGAGCCCAAAGCTGTTCACAAGATCCGTAGATCTTATTCTTCATCACTGCATGACGTCAGAAATTGTACATTCTCCAGCATATTTGTGAAAACTCAATTACAGTTTCAAAAAAATATGTACTTTCAAAAACTGCTAGTGCCCTGGCTGTTCCTGGCTCCAGTATTTTCTGATTTTTTGACTTAGAACACGCTTGCAATGAGTGAAGTTAGATCTCTTCATCTGCATACTGCATCTGGGTCTGTCGCTGACAAAAATATTTAAAACCACTGGATTAGCAGTCAAGAAAACATCGACCATTTTCAGAGAAAGTGGTCAGAAGTGGCAGCATTTTTATTTCACTACACGTTTTAGGTGCACATGTGTCACATCCAATCTCTATAAAGTAAAGATAAAGTATAGAGTCTATTTAGAAATAAGGGACTCTTCATTCCTGACAGTTCCACATTCCATCCTGTCACTGCAATCCCCATAATATGGTCCACAACCTACTGTTCCACAACCTACTTGCTGGCTGCAGTGGATTACTGCCCTTTCCGCAGTACCTGTAGCCACTTCTATTAACGTGATCTCATCGTTTTTTTCCCCTTTACACACAGAATCCTTCAGCAGAGAAGATACCTGAAATTGTTGAGGGTGTGTGGAAAAAGGGTCAGTGACTTTGTCTTCAGAACAGTCATTTACGGCATAGTAAAAACAAATTACAAAAATATTTGAAATATACTCCTCCAGTACCTTTCTTTTTCTCCTTCCTTGTCTAAACAATATTCCAGGTTCTTTGCATTAGGTGTGTGACGTTCTCCTACACATGTCCATGCGATAGCAGAGTGACAATTAATTGAATTTGTAAAAATAACCTAAAATACATTTTCCTTTTGCATCATTGCAGTGGCTTTATAACGTAATAAACTAGCAGTTTTGTTATCACTTTACACACAACACAATAGGTTCTACTGATAACCTTTGAAATAATCAGGTTTATATAACTGTTGCACAAGGAAATCTCCTGCCAATGTTCTTTATTTTCATTACCTGATTATTTTATTCCATGGTATCAGCTTACTATTAGGTGCCTCAAACAAAAGATGATTTTTTGTTAAATAATCAGTTCATAAACGGCTGCAATTGTATTTTACCACCAGTTTAACAATATTTGTTAATAACACAGGTCAACAAAAAATTAGTTTTGATTATCATTAGAAACCACAGCAAATTTTTCCAAATCTGTTTTTCGAGCAGATTTTAGATCTGTTTTCAGTTTCTCTAACACGTACAGTTCCTGAATTATGAGTGTTATTATAGTTAACATTGTAAGTGCATGTATTTTGTACTAAAACATAAGCACCACTGAAGTGAATATTAATACATCTTCAGTGTGAAGTAAAATAAGGCACACTGTGTTATAGATCTACTGAACAGTGTCAGTCAGGTACCATTGTTTCTTCAGAAATACTTACAGTATGATTTTCTTGTGTACTCTTTGTCTGGATTGTCGCGGTACAGCATCCAGCAGCAGTCAGCCATCATACTTTCATTCCAGAAACCTTGGTCGCGGTGCTCCATTAACTGAATGTCCTGGTGAAAACGTTCTCCTTGTTCGTCACTCACCATACCAAGATTTTCCTGGATGTGAGTGCAAGAAACGTATTTTAAATGACAACCCAGTTTCTGGTATGAATCAAGCAGATTCTGAACTCCTTCCTTGTATGCAGGAGACTTATGATTGGCCAGGAAATTCACACAGCCACTTGAATGCATCCCAAGCTTCTAGCTCAGCTGCTGGGAGAGATTGTTTAAAAACATCATCCTGCTAAGAAGACTTGATCTGTGGCCCTATAAATATCCCTTCCTTAATTTTTGCAGTGCTTACATGTGGAAACTTCTCAACAAGGTACTAAAAACCCATGGAGTTTGATTTACCCATGGCCTTTACAAGGTTCTTCATCAAGCCTGACTTGATATGGAGAGGTGGCAGAAATATTTTATGCGGATCAACCAGAGGCAGAAACTTGACACTGCTTGTTCTGGGCTTATAGTTATCTCTTGGTAGCCAATCACACTTGACATAATGATCTCCCGTAGATCGGCTGTCCCACAGGCATAGGCAATAATTTGTGAATCCTCCTTGCATTCCTATCAGCAATGACCTTTAGATCCCCACAGATGTTCCACTGGTGTGTTTTATACTGGAGTGCTTCAAGTAGTAACTTCATGTTGTCATAGGACTCCTTTATGTTAACGGAATGGGCAATCGGTAAACTTGGGTTAGAATTACCATTATGGAGTAAGACTGCTTTCAAGCTTCTTTAGGAGGAATCAATGAAGAAAGGCTATTCAGATGAAACATGCTCTTGTCACAAACTGGTAAAGAATGCATTTATATCATGACAGTAGCACAGTGAGCCATTGCTAGTGAAGAACGTTGTCAAGGTATGATTTTGTTTTCTGTAGTGAGTTACAGTTACACCCTTTGCAAGCAAATGCTTCTGTTTAAACCTTGAAGCAAAAAGGTCTGCTTTGTCTTTGGAGAGATTTAAATTACAAACGAGATCATTCACCTCTGCTTGTGTAAAGCTGTCTGTTCCTTCTGAATCTTCTTCGGCCAAGTAGTCGGGATCAGTTGATTCTGGGTTGTAACTGGCTGCAACTCCAGTGCATTCCTTATGACCTTCTACAGAAGTCCATCATGTGGCGGTACCGGAACTGACAATGAATCATCATCGAGAACAGGCCTAATTGCAGGATCGAGGATGGGATATACAGATTTGTGCTTAGTTTTACCTGAGAATCCACTTTATTCGACGTGGCAAAAATAGCAGTCGATTAGATGATCTCGCAGTTCTCTCCACACCATCAGGATTGCAAAATGGCATTTCTGCTTTAAGCAGGTTTAGCCAGTCACGCAGTTCCTTGGAACAACTGGTACATATGACATGTGGAGCCCAAGATTCATCCTGGTCACTAAGTAGACAGCCGAAATATAATTTGTATATCTTTTTAAGTTCTGCGGTAATTTGGAGATGTGCTTTCTTTGTGAATGAACCACACAGATAACGGAAATTGTCTGGATCATTAAGGCAATTCCTAGGCATGATGACAAATGAAATCAATCGCAGTTAGTGCGGTCTCCAACCTTAACAAAAGAAAACTGTTGTTAAATGTTGTAATATGTTAAGGCTATTTAATCAATTTCACACAATATATAATTAGCTGCATCACAAAAACTAGTCACTCTAGTGAAAAACTGAACACAGATTTGAAATCTGCATCAAAAATACTACAAAGCCCACATAAAATTATATTTGATGAAAATGACATGTTGACCTGTGTAGTCATGTGTCATTAAGTCATTATAAAGTCAATATAATACATTTTGCATGCTTCTAGATTATAGCTAGCAAAGATGTACCTGTTCAGGAAAGGCAAGTTTGGGGATATTTACACTGTAGGAGAGAAATGATTGTTTGACAGTGGACAGTATAGTATAGGACAGGAAGTATATAGGAAGTATAGGACAGTGGGTTGTATGTGTATGACATATTTGTTTTGGGCCTAAAATTATTGGAACTTATTTTTCTGGAGTGGGGCAGTAGTTTTGGCATAAACCAATTTAATACTCCTGGAAACAAAACAAAAAAACAAATTAAGTGGATCACTATAAGCTTACAAGCCGAAGGCTTGGTTCACCAAATGGTTTCATTGCCTGCTTTGTTACTGCTAATTAGATGTTCAGTTTTACCTACTAGGCACCCAGGAGCAGTTACACGTGGTCAAGTTGGATGTTTTCTGTAGTGGTGGTTTTCTTGCATTGTGGTCGCCTTGTTTAACCTCCCTAGCGGTTCATTTCTTTCCGGTTTTATATGTCTAAAAGCGGTACATTGTTTTTCATGAAAATTAATTTTACAGTATAATATAATAGTATGAGTATAATAAAGTTTGAAACACAAAATCATTTAAAAACAATTAATTGAATAAATAAAAAAATCTATATATTTAAAAAAAAAAATTTAATTTAAAAAATTCAATACAAATGGATTTTGAATTTCCCGCCCTGCCCGGCCAGGACGTACACACGCACCGACGTCACCAGGAACTCCCCCGGTGACTCATCGGATGCAGAAGCAGGAAGAAGAAAGAAGACGGACATTGCTGTGCTGGACGACGTGGGACCCAAGCGGATCAGGTAAGCACTCTATTTACTAACCTTTCCTAGGTGTTCCAACCCCGAGAGTGACTCGGGGTTACCACTTGTAGCAAATTTTTTCTACCCCGAGTCACACTCGGGGTTACCGCTGGGGAGGTTAATTACTAGAGGGGTAAAACAGAAGCACTTCATTGGTTTGTAATTCTTCCTTTCAATCTCTTTCAAAACATCTTACAAACACTTAAACAATGCTTAAAAACAGTCTATCTGAACATGCTCTCAAGTTCAAACGAAACTCCTTTGGCGCTGCCTATGCTGAACATTTGGTGTGTGTTACTGTGCAGCGGTTCTCATGCCTTCACTCAAGCCAGCGTGTGAGAGTAAAAACTGAAGCTTCAGATTACCTAGCACACTTTTTGTTGGTGTTGAAGCTTAACTGCCCCTTGCCATCTCTCTTGATTTATCTGTTGGCCAGTGATTGGCGCCTTCCTCTACCTGTACAAAAGAGCTTCCATACATCCTGGTATGGCCACAAGCATTCTCCTTGGCCATTTGTAGAGAAGAGGAAAGTTCCTTCACCTCCATCCTACTCTCTAGCATAGTGCTGGCTCATGGCTCCAGCCACAGTGTAACTGAATTAGTGATCGTGATGTAACTATTATTATTATTATTATTGCACAGTATTTATAAAGCGCCATCCTACAGCACTGTACAAAGTCCATAGTCATGTCACTAGCTGTCCCTCAGGGGGCTTACAATCTAATGTCCCTGTCATAGTCATGTTTTTGAAATGGGAGAGGAAACCAGAGTATCCGGACAGTACCTGCAAACTCCATGCAGGTACTGTCCTGGCCGAGATTCAAACCTGGGACCCAGTGCTGCAAAGGCCAGGTCACTCACTTACTGCCCTAAGCAGCGGGTCTTTGGACATAATCCTGTGAATTCCCACCTTTGCCTATATCCACGGATAGGAATTCTTGGCTTTTAGTAAATATAAACTCTGCTTTTGTGATTTTTTATTAACTTTATTTCCTTAATACTTTAAAGGAAACCTGTACTTAAAAAATATATATATATTTATATATAAATATATATATTTTTTTTAGCAAATGCAGCTTTCCATATATAGATAGATAGATAGATAGATAGATATATAAATATATGCAAAGCTGCATTTGCTAAAAAAAAAATATTTTTTTTAAAAGCAATTTGCATGGAGGTTCTAAAGCAAAAGGAACAATACTTCAATGTCTCAGAAAAACTATGCTGACCTACAGCTGTGGCTTTCCTATGACTTGACTGCATACTTAGTCATTCAAAGTAGAGAGACCAAAAGAAAATCAACAATGGCAGGATGTCTGTTTGGGTACAAATGAGATTGAGCCGTTTTTGTTTTGTTCACATGACGTCTCAGCTCGTTGTGTTGCGCACGTGTAAAAGTCTATGGCAACACCTTTACCCAAGAAATTGACATTTGCTGTAAATTTATGATTTTCTGTAATTAGAGTGTTTATCTGTTTTAGTGTACCATTGGAAAGGATTTATTTTTCAGTCCCATATTTACTGTTTTTACGTCATACATAGTTGGAGACTGCCCTGATAGTTTATTAACTTGAACGTTAAAGCAAACTTTTTATACTACGGTTATAAAACTATTCTTTCCTGGAATAATAGGACTTCTTTTAGATTTTAAAAAAAATAACTAATGCTATTGTGTAATTGAGATGCTCTGTACAAAATATCAAGTTGTACTTTAACCAGTAGTCTTACATTTGGAGTTCAGATTTATACCCTAAAGGTCATTGTCCGCTATGATCCTTGCCTTACAATAAACCACACTTTACTACTACTACTACAAAAACAACACAGGTGAAACTTGGCTGTAATGAATGATGATCACCCTTTCATACAGACTGCACTGGAAAGAGTTTTTTTACCAATTCATGGTGGCACAGATAGCATGTGGTTTTAGTGTCAATGCCAGCTCAATATTGCCTGATAATTTTGTTAAGAAAAGTGTAAGTGTGGGTTAAAAAGATGATAGGGATTCTTTGATCAAACTCTGTTTAGAAGAAAAGTGCTGCATTTGTACAGAGAAACATTTGCGCAGGTAGGAGTTGTACGAATACAACTACAGTTTAGACCAAAATTAAAGCGTACCTAAACTCAGAAATGTCACTTTACTTAAAGGGGTAGACAACAACCCTTTTATGTAAGGTTAAAATTGTGTTGTTGTTTTTTTTAGGTGCAAAAAAAAAAGGGTGTAGCACGCTCCCCTAGGCGGCTAGGCGATCGAGAATGAGTAAGAGCGCAGAGCATCTCAGGCATGCGCAGAAGGAGCCTTTTAGCGCAAATACAATTTTTTTTCCCATCCTACGTCACCCGTAGGATGAAGTACCAGGAAGAGGAGGAGAAGATGGCGGCACCCGGAGCGCCAGCTCCAGGACGCATGCCGGGACAGCGCAGGACCAGATGCAAGACACCCCCAGGTGGATCGGACTGCCCTGCTGGATTGTAGGTGTTTTTTTTTTTTTTGGCAGTTTTGAGTTTAGTTCCTCTTTAAGTGCATGGCTACAAACATTGTAGCACGCTCCCCTAGGCGGCTAGGCGATCGAGAATGAGTAAGAGCGCAGAGCATCTCAGGCATGCGCAGAAGGAGCCTTTTAGCACAAATACAATTTTTTTTCCCATCCTACGTCACCCGTATGATGAAGTACCAGGAAGAGGAGGAGAAGATGGCGGCACCCGGAGCGCCAGCTCCAGGACGGATGCCGGGACAGCGCAGGACCAGATGCAAGACACCCCCAGGTGGATCGGACTGCCCTGCTGGATTGTAGGTGTTTTTTTTTTTTTTGGCAGTTTTGAGTTTAGTTCCTCTTTAAGTGCATGGCTACAAACATTATTTGTATGAACTACAGTGTTCTTCCCAGCCCCTTTTAGCCGGGCGCACCACTCGCCACTTTTCAGCAACCACCCGTGGCTGTTTTTAGGTTTTTACTGAAAAGTTTGGTTATAGTACAGGGGCTGCCACCCACCTATAGCTTCTGCCCACTCAGGAGTTTTCTGGGGAAAATACTGGACTAGAAAGCATTAACCTGAAGTTAGGGGTTAAGGGTAACAGTGAAGTGTCAGGGGGCAAAGTGTTAAGCTGTGTGTTGATCTTGGAAAATGGGGAAAGTTCAGGTAAGATTGTGGTTATTTTAATAATGGTTACTTTTAAGGTCAGGCTCAAAGAGTTTGTCACTACGGGCAAAAACATGGCAACTTGTTGCAAGTATTAAATGCAGACACCCAGAGATGGCAATAGTGGGCAACCTTTCCATAGATGTATATGGGGGTACCTACCATACATAAACGTTTCGGTCTTTACAGGAAAGGAATTGTGAATAGCATAAGGTTCTGTGGTAAACATTGGGTGCAATGAATAAAAACAATAAAGTGCCACTTCCAGGTAATATCTGTATCGTGTCAAATGTAATTTGCTAGTGTTGTCAATTCAAGAATTAATTATTAGCAGTAGGTTCATTATTTTTTCTTGGTTATATTTTGACATTGGCAGGCTTGTATTGCTCGAAGCACCATAGGAATAGGAAAAATAACTATTTTATTATGCTGTTACCGTATAGTCCCTGGACAATGTATAACATACTGTAATATACTCTTTACTACTTGTCAAAACAGGAAAACTTTATCTGGTATCATCCAGATGCAGGACATTTCCCACTGGATTTCCATAACCTACCAGCTGTGTCTATCCACTGTAGCAGTTGGAGAAATTCAGTAAACTCCAAAATGCTGGGAAGACAGACAGACTCTTTAGAGAATCATTTACACAGCAATGAGCCTGGAATTAGGTGGAACTGGGGGTGGTTTACAGCAATGGGTGGGTAGTTTCTTATAAATGCCGAGTAACTACCCAGCATTTTCTGATGGAAGAAGTCACCTGCCACTGACAGTCTGGCAGACATAAAAATACTTTGGAAACTTGGCAATATGATGACTCGCACATAGTCAAGGCTCATTTTTATTAGTTTCTGTTTTTCATGGTAATCCCTGCAATTTCTGAAGTGCCAGGAACACTTTAACTCATGATGAACTTCTTTACCATTTGCATTCAAGTGCCGTCTTTCACATTAGCAGTATTTAATAGTTTGTCTTTCTGTTTTGTTAAGCCAGAAATATTTTTTATTTCTCTGTAAAATTGTTTAGTTTGGTCTTTGGTGTCTTAGTATTTGTAAAGTATTAAAAAATATACAAATTTTCGTATATTTTAGTGTATTTTGTGTTCATAGGTTTTTAGTCTTGTTCAGAAACATATTTGACACATATATATTCTGTGTAAGAGAAAGGCATGGATTAGACTACCTTGCCATTGATTTGCAACCAGTTAATTCTTTAGCCTCTTTAATAGCCCTTTAACTTTGGCTTACAGGTGGATGTGGCTTGTTTGACTTAGTCACAACACCTTGAGAGAGATAAAGTACTTGGGAAGCTGGTTTACAACAAGAGGAACAGGCAAACCATAATTCAGTTGCATATGGAGGAAGTATTTATATGTTTATAATAGTACATACCCTAAAAATTTATGCAAATATGATAGATATGCCAATATGTAGACTTTTGTAGCATGTCTTTATTAAATGTTTATGTGCGCATTCATGTGAAAAAAAATTAATCTTTTTCCAATTATAAAAAATTATTTGGTTCTGAGCAGGTCAAAAAATTAGGTAAAAAACAACCTCAAATGAACAGTCAAGCACGACATATTAATGTGTGGGATATATAAAGTTTTGGCAGTTCGCTGATCTGGAGCATTCAGATGTGTGGTAACGCAAGGTGCTAAGGTGAAAAGACATCAGCAATGATTTTATAGAAGCAATTGTTGCTGTTCTTTGGGAAGGGTTATGAGACCATCTCCAAACAGTTTGAAGTCCATAATTCTACAAGGAGAAGGTTCACGATTGAGGAAATCTTAGAAATTGCCTAATACACTTGTTATTTTTATTTTGTACGATAATAGGGGGAAAGTTTAAACTTAAAAATACCCTAATTAAGAATGTTTTTTGTTATCTGCAATAAAAAAATGTTACTAGATTAGATATTACAAATGATTATATGAAGACAAAAGGGTAATAGTGCAGTATAACAATGCTGGAACAACTATGAGCACAATAAAGATTTTTTTAGATACTTTTATGGAGTTGTGTGACAGTAATAATTACTGTGTGAAAGTTGAGATGTTGAGAAAATGAATCGGCAAGAGGAACAAATCTCCTCAATTGAGGAAACCTTTGACAATTCTTTTATCTGGGTGAGCTGTACTTAGAAAACCTGTCAGGAGGAGAAGAAAGGAGCTTATGTCCAAACATGTTTTATAAGGGGAGAAAATACCAGAATTGGCTGCAACTGTTTACCCAAAACATGACCCAAAACCGATTGGGGGGAAAAAATGAAACCTTTATTTGAAAATGTTCTAATCAGGAAAGAATGAAGGTAAAGGCTGAGAACATTTTCCAAGCAGTAATATGAGTGTTAGGTGCTAACTATGACATTGTAGCTATATGACTAAAGCAGCCATTTTATTGCGTAAATTAGTAGCTATGATGTCCCTGGGCATTTGTTATATAGCATTATATATTATATCTAACAATCCATATACTTAATTTAACTACTGTCAATAGTTGGGTTATAACTGGTCTGTGTAGGTTGTCGTAGACAGTAAAGTAATACAAAAAATCAGAAAAACTAACCAGACCTTGAAACCTAATTAAAAAAACCTATGTGGAAGCCTGTGGCAGTTGCACAAGACGTCCACCATGGTTTTCCTTTTGAACCTAATGTTCAGGCTGCCCTATTCCACACCTCCTCTTTCCAAAAACCCCATTACAATTGTTGACTTTGGAAATACATTTTCAAGCCTTTCATCCCTTTATTTGGACATTGACAATCAGGACAAGCATATATTTCCTTGATCACTGGTTTATACACTATTATATTTGCTGGAGAGAGGTTTGTAATAAATATCTAAAACATTTTCTCTTTTTTTTTTTCTAATATTTATAGTGCTTAATTACAGTGTTTCCCCAAAAATTAGATCTACCATGAAAATAAACCCTAGCATGCTAATCATGCAAGGAGTAAATGTATGCCCCACCCCGAAAATAAGCCCTATCGGCAGCTTCTTTGTGCAACAGAGCAGCAGTTGCAGCAGACTTCAGAGAGTGTGGTCATGTGGAACCCGCGCCGGAGGGATACCAAGAGAAGAGGACGGAAGCAGCCGGGACGCACACAGTGGGATCAGAGTACAGTATCGGTAGTGGTGAGTACTTTTTTTTTTTTTTTAACCAAATACTGACCCCACTGACACCAATGATTTTTGGGGAAATATTGTAAATGTTAGGGGGGCAAATGGTGCTTTGTATTGTGTGGGGGCACTATATATGTGGGGACACACATGGGGACAATGCATACCCCACATATTATAGTGCCCCCACAGTTAGGTACCGTATGTATCATCACAAATAGGGACATGCCCCCACATTACGGTATGTGTGTTCACATATGTGGGCATGTTCTGTATATTTTTGTACATGAATAAATATAGATTTTTTTACATGAGTAAAAAAGACATCCCCTGAAAATAAGCCCTAATGTGATTTTGGAAGGGGTAAAATTATATTACGGTATTGTCTGGTGTGTTGTGGCATCTGTATCACATAGTGAATTCTATTTGAAGACCTGTTATTTAAACATGTTTTCCCATTTAAAAGTTTCCTTCACAGTCCAAAGGCAGTGGTCACCATACCAGGTACATAATAAATCTTCCTAGTGGCAACAAAAAAGTCAAAAATCAGGGAGGTTCTAATCTCTCATCACTTTAAACAAAAAAGAAAACAGTTTGGGCTTTTCATACACTTGAAGTAGAAAGTTCATGTTCTAATAAAACAATAATATAATGGACCAAGTTGTAAGATATGATTTAGGGTATTTTGAATTTTTCTGCTCCATACGCCATTCACTGAATGGTTCCTGGTACTCCTACGCCGCCAAGTATTTGTTTCTTGTGTGGTGCTCCTGTCAGACTGTGTGGGGGCAAATAGACCAAAATTAACATTTTTCCGCTCACCTATTAAAAGAATTTCAAACTCGAAGCTTTTAGACCAGTGATAAACAGCTGTAAAATGCAGTTTAAAAATCTCACAGGATGTACAGATTTCGTAAGAGCTTAGATAAAATGGAAAATGTGCATACACCTAGACTGTAAATAGACTGGGACGTTTACATGACTGTCAGTACTGGTCAAACCTGTAGTAAAAGATATCAGACATTTTTGAAATTATCTTCTTTGTACTTGTCTGTGAATTTTTTTTTAATTGTCTATTCTATGAACACATTAAATACTTGACATTATTACATGTAAAATCATTCTTAAACTCAACATTTTTACTTTACGAGACAACCCTTCTGTGTAAGATAAGAATGTTGTTGTTTTTTTTTTTGTTTTTGTTTTTTTAAGTGCAACACCCTGGCAGAGCCTTCCGGGAAACCTACGTCATGCATCCCGGTAGACTCTAGCTGCTCCTCCTCATCTCGGGCATGCGCAGAAGGGGCATTTTGCTCCTAGGGGAAAGAGATGCTGATATCATGCAGTGAGATCGACTTTTTTCCCCCTTCACAGTGGCTAAGTCACCAAATCTTGCACCTGCACAGTGCGAGATCGGGTGAAGAGGAAAGAAGCCCGAAGAAGAAGAGGAGAATAAAGATGGCGGCGCCCAGCGCAGGGACGAAGAGGAATTCCTCCACGACGCGGGACCGGATCCCAAGAAGAACCAGAGCCATCGAGGGACCTGCGGGATTAAAGGTGAGTGTAATTTATTAGTTTAGTTCCCCTTTAACACTATTTGCATGTAAAAAGAAAACTTCAGACACAAACTTTTTAAAATAGTTATATCACGATAGTTTATAGAAAATTAAGTAATAAAAAAAAAAGCTAAACATATTTCTGGTGCTTTTAGGGGAGGAGGAGCCGGCTCATTGGAAAGGGCTCACTTGAGGTCTGAGCCAAAAGTTGGCCTTTTAAAGGTCCGAATGACAGTAACCTATTTTATTACTATAATGCAAGTTAAAAGAAGAAAAATGTTAAAATCTCACTTTCTTCACTTACGGTTGCTAAGAATTTTTATGTATTCCAGTTCCAAGGTAGCTGTCCCATTCCTGGACATTCTCCACCTGTGAATGGGGAAGGGAGGAGTGTATACAAATCCTTATAGAACAACAAACTATGGATTTGGTATGGGGGGGGGTTTACAGTTAAAAAGTCTTTTGTACGCTAAGAGAAAGAGATACTTTGAAGCATTTCCATGAAAAAAGGCAAAAATCAAAACATCTGGTTAGCACAGTTATTGGTGTTTTTCACTAGACAGATTTTTGCAAAAACTAGGAAAAATCGCAGATTACAAAAACGTTTTGGCTGGATTTTGACTTTCAAACCCAACTCTCCTTCCACTCCTCTGTTACCCAGCCTACAAGTAATTTCCTTACCAAATGAAGATATACTCGCCTAAGTCCACTCTCTTTGTCCTCCACTGCCACTGTTTTGAGGTGGTGGAGACTGCTAATCTATCATTGAATTTATATCTTCTGATTTCTCCACTGGATTTTGGGGAGGACCCCACCAATGATTAGCCGATTGGAAGAGACTAGGCCATGTTAGGCAGTGACCTGGACTCCAGAAGGAGAACTCATTGTCCTGTAAACAGAAGTGATCATTTTGAGGGGGTATATTTGGGCAGCTCATAGAAAAGGTTTGATTTGGGAGTTATGATTCCCCAGCTATTTCTTGCATCCTGATGTATTGACGCTTCTCTCCTTGTTTTCTCTACCCAAAGGATGTGGTTCCAGTTCTTTTTTTCCTTGGAAGGAAGTAATCATGCCTGTCACTTTAACCCAGATCAGTTAATATTTTTCCACCTCCAAACAAAAATTTAATTATAAAAAGCAAATATCACGTATGACGTGAGTCAATGTTCTGTGGTTATTATTCATCATCGTTGTATCTTAGTATCATAACCTTCTCCATTTCATTATAAAATCTGGGACGTCACTTTTATGTATTTTTACGCCTGAGATGGTTGCACTGGCCATCTCGCCACATAATGGGCCACCTTCCTGTGTGATCTTTCATTTCCCCCTTTCATTAACACACTTCTTTCCCCAGTAAATAGAGCTGTCAATTGAAAGAGACAGGCTATTAACTTTTATCTATTTGGTGCTGGTAACAGATGTTAATAGATTGAATTCTTTGATGTTTGATAAACTAGGATAAGATGTCTAGATCCTCCACCCCCCTCCAGAAGTTATACTCTGCAATAAATGTCAGAACAATTAAACTGGCTTCCTGTGAAGGCCAGTACGTTGCCATCAGCTAGTAAAGCCAGAGGAACCGTTAGTAATCAGATACATTGTAGAGAGGATGCACCAGCTTGTTTTTCCTCTTACATAAAAAATATATATATGGGAGGAAGCAGCCCAGCTGTGTGGCCTCACTTGTGCTTTGCCTCTGCTGCCTTGATGGTTTTTGCTAAAATAAATACTGTCGAAAACACATTTGCTGGCAGTTGTAAAGGCTGTTGGAATATTGTAAGGGTGTGCAGCATAGGGTAGTTTTATCTCCTGCAGAAACTAATAGATAAAGTGCTGCATAACTTAAAGAGATTTAGTAGCTGGAGGTAATGATGTTAAATGATCAAAGCAATACCACAGTGCTTGTTAAATCACTTCTCTATTTTCAGCGTGGGCCATTAACACGGGCCAATTTAGATGGGTCATTGACTTAACATACCTAGTTTCCCACAAAGGTATTTCTTGAAGATGGATAATATGTTGGTGATATTTTTTTGAATGATTTTCAAATGCACCTGCAGAGATAACAAGCTAATGCGATCCTCTGCAAGAGCTGTTTTTTTTTTTTTTTCCTCTTTTTTGGTGTTTGGAAAGCCCTAGTCTCGTCCTTTAAAAGGTGTTAAAGGGAAACTGTAAAATGTAGTTGTAATTTTAGATGAAAGCAGCCCTGAAAGGTTGGTGTACCGGTCAGCACTTTTTGAGCTGGGTTGTGTGGGCTTCTTTGATTATTGAACTAAACTTAATTAAAGCGTACCTAAATGCAGAATTTTGGCTTTACATAAAAGGGTAGACAACACCTTTATTTAAAGTAAAAATCCTGATTGTGTTTTTTTTTTGCAAACACCTTTTTAAAAGAAGAAAAAAGGGCGCAGCACCTTCCCCTTATTCTTGAGCGCCTACACCAGGGGTCAGCAAACTCCGGCCTTTAGGCCAGATACAGCCTTGCCGGTAGTTTGTTCTGGCCTAACGCCTCCTGTCCAATCTGGCCTAATCCCGCTGGTGCTCCAGAGCCACATGCTGCTCTTGAGCCTCCTCCTGTGGCTCCCCTATTTACCGCGGCCGGCGTTATATTTCAGCTGCCGGGGTAAATATGGAATGCCCCTGAAGGGAAATCCGTCTCCTTTGTAATGCATACGAAGGAGAGGGATTTCCCTCCAGGGGTCGTTCTTGGTGGGGGGCGGAGCCATTAGGGCGGGACTCGAGTGATAGTTTGGCCTAGTGTGCTCCTGCCAACCCCTGAAATGGCCTACCTCTGGCAAGTTTTTTTTCCCAATCTACGTCACTGACGCAGGAAGAAGAGAGAAGAAGATGGCGGGTGAAGACGGATACTGCGCGGAACCCCATGGAAGAAACCTCCTGATCGACAGACTGGTCTGCAGAATTGAAGGTAAGTGAGATTTTATTGTTTTGGATGAGTTTTGGGTTTACTTCCACTTAAGGAAAAAAGATGTGAGCAGGCAGATTCATTATTGCAAAAGGGACAGGCGATGTCCTTTCTGCAGTAAAATAACCATCCCCCCAATTCAATTTTTTTTTCATTACATTCACTTCTCCTTGAGTCGCAGGTACCCGCATTTTTACCTTGTACTCTTCCAGGTTAAAGATCATGGCCATCTTGATAGCCAGGCTAGAATAATGTAACTGCTATTCATGGACATGGAGTTCATTCATTCCCGGCAGTCAGAGGTCTGCCAAGATACCTGGCAGGTAAGTCATTTTTATTGGAGAAGGAACACAGCCTGTCAATATGAACCTGTAAAAATGAGCCCTCCTGTTCTGTTAAATATTTCCTATTTATTTCAGTGGGCAACAGAAAAATGCAGAAATGCAATATCAATCAAAACCATTATACAACAATCAAAAATGTGCAAACCTTGCAATTGCATAAAAAATATACAGTTACAAAATCTACATAATACAGAAAATCAAATAAACTCACGTGTAAAATCTTAATGAACACAAATAGAAGAGATGGACGAGGAAGACAGACTCTATCGGATAAGTGGGTGGGGAATGTCTCATCCATGGAGAAGAGGGTGGAGATGGGCATACAGCTTAAAGCTCCAGTAATCTATATTTAGTTGAAAGAGCTATGGAATTAATTTAGTTGTTGTGAATTGTGACCAATAAAACCATGTATTGGCCACTTTTCTGCTGGTCCCCCGAATGGAGAAGGTAAGGTCCTCCATATGATAGATTTCATTAACTCTGTGTAACCATAAGTGAATCATGGGTGGCTCAGGGTTCCGCCAGCATGTGGCTGTGCATGAGATTACAGCTATAGTCAGGAGTCTAACTACCAAAGTTTTGTACGTTTTCAGGAGGAACGAGTTGTGTTGCAGGAGCAAAAAGGCCGGATCCTCTGGTATATGATGGTCCAACATCTGTTGAACTATAGATCTAATTCCGAAAATTCCTCAGAAGGGGACAGTCCCAGAAAATATGAAGGAGAGAGCCCTTCTCTACCTGACACCTCCTGCAGCGATCTGACACATTAGGAAGGATGCGGTATAGCCTCTCTGGGGTATGATAACACCGTGAAACAACCTTATAGCAGGTTTCTTGAAATCTGCTGCTTATAAATGCTTTGTGAGTCCAGTACAAAATATGTTCTTTTTGTTCTGTGGAGAATGTGAGACCCAAGTCTGCTTCCCAGGAAATGGGAGCTGGGCGGAGAATTTGCAAGAAATGAGAGAGTTGCAGGGATCTCCAGAAATCCAGGTAAAATTTGCCCGTACTATCGCCTAGCTCTTCTCGCCCTGTCTATCTGCCCCAACAGGTAAAGTGCTTCGCTGTGCAGATACCTATGGATAGCAAATCCCGGAACTTCCTGTCCTCCAACCCAGACCAGGAGTCTTGCCAGAGGGAGTATTTCTTATTTTTCAGTGGAAATAATTGCCTCTAACATATTACTCTTAGACAGAAAGGGAGGACATTTGGCACTCAGAGAGATAGTCTTTGATCAACTGCACTCTCTCTCTTGTACTAGTTGGAGAGAGAGGCCCTGAAATATTGTAAGAGTTTCTCATATTATTGGCAGAAAGACTCTATGTCTTTAGTATGATAAAGTTTACGTCCGCTACTGTCCGTGAGAAATGGAATACATGAGCTTGTTTTTTGTGCACAGTGCGTTGGCTAACATGCCGCCGCTCTTGTTGCTTTGTTCATATAACATTCTCCTGCATTTAAACAGAGTAGCCTTTATAAAGGCATAGCAGCAAGAGTTTTTCACGGAGATTGCGGAGTTCTTTACCCACAGTGTCATCTAAGGAAGTTTTGTGAGAGGATTCCAGAATTGCAATTCGGCGCAGGGTGTCCCCTATCTCCCTTTGACTTTCCCTTTTAATTCTGGTCCTATGCCTAATGAATATGCCGCAAATCTTCTGTTCCCGAGCCTTGGGACCTTATCACTGCGAAAGTGGGTCTCTTGAACGAAAGCTGTTTGTGCTTTTTGTCTGTATAGCTCAGCTAATAGCATGGATCTCTTTTCAGGGGTATTTACCCCTTTGACGATGTATGAGACAATAATAATTGAACCCATCTCAGGTAAAGATTTTAATACATATTGCAATGAGACTGAAGCAGGAAAACCGGTTACCCCAACTGAAGAGCTAAGGGCAGTATCCAAAAGAGCAGTTCTGATATGAGTAGTCAGCAAGAGAGATAGGGTATGTTGGGTATAGGGGAGGGGAACAATAAGAACACAAAAATAAAACAGGTAAACTACAAACAATACAAAGAAAACAAAACAGATTAGGCGCATATTGGCTGCGCAAATTCTCTTAGAGAGGGTGGCTCAGGTGGTCGGGGCTCCCAGCACACAGGCCAGGCCAATATTTATGCGGAATATGAAACATTGGGTGATCAGACTAATGTTAGCTGTATGGGGGGAGTACAAGTGAGAACCAATTGACTTTAAATTTTAATCCAGTAGAATCAAAGTCTTAGATTAAAGACTAACATTTTAAGTATATATGTCAAAGGATCAGCAACATATACCATACTCAAAAAGAAAACAATTAGGTAAATACCAGTCCCTGAAACCAGGAGTGGGTCTTAATACTGACAGTCTCATCCAAGATTCATGGTGGGGTTTAAGGAGAGCATTGCAGTTGATCTTGGTTGGGTCTTTCTTCACCTGTTACCACTCAGAAGCTGCTGGAGGAGTCGGAGGTATAGGCAAGGTGGGCTAGTCTGGGAGATTCACCTGAGGTAATTCAAACGTGCCCAGGAAAGTCGCTAGATCTACTAGTTGGTGGAAAGTAGCAGATTTGCTTCCTCTGTGCTCATAGAGTTGGAGCGGAAAGCCCCATCTGTACCTAATGTTGTTATCTCTCAGCATGGCTAGCAGTGGCTTTAGAGCTTGGCGGAGCGCTAGAGTGTTGCAGGAGAGATGAGTTAGGAACAATATGGGCCTGTTGTTGAAGGTGAATTCCTCCTGTGATCTGGCTTCCTGCATGATAAGTTCCTTAAGATGGTAGGAATGAATGTGACAGATAACGTCTCTGGGTCTGTCCAGGTCTGGGCTTTTTGGGCCCAGTGTCCTATGTATGCAGTCTATTTCTATAAAATTGTCCTTCGGTTTTTGAAGGAGATCATTAACTAAGGAGGTGGCAGCTGCATGCAGATCTTTCGGCTCAAGTGATTCAGGCAAGCCACGGATCTGTATATTATAACGGCAGCTCCGATTCTTCAAATCGTTGAGACTGAGCAAGCTTGCCTGCGGCACCACCAAATTATCAGGGAGCCGATGAAGCAAGATTGCGGGTGCAGGACACGCCACGTAGATGCAAAACACCGGCTCGTATCGGGAAGGATGCCTGCGTTCTTGACTCCTCCCCCGAAAGTCCTGAGCCCTTCTGTTCTAATCAAGTGTAGTTCTGTTTTAACATTTAGGAACTGTCAACTACCTAATACAATCTTGCAGTAAAACAGACACATTCGTGGTTCTTTGATTTACCTTAATTCTCCCTCTAGTGTCTTTCAGTTTGTGTCAACCCCAACGCTGAGTTACTGCTTGAAAAAAGATATGCCTCATACAGACATCTGATTGACTTCAGTTGATTTGTCACTGGAAACAATCACAAAACATTGTTCACAGATGAACAAATGAGCACTGAACTCGCATTGCCATTCTACTAAATTGGGAGGGGGCAAAGGGACAGCACCCCCTCTGCTCTTCTCCATATAATGAACAGTGGTTGTTCCCAACTGGTTGTTCATTAGTTCACCATTGGGGACTGTTGTAGGCATGTCAAATTTTTGCCCAAGAAATAATGCCTGTTCGTTGTCGGGTGACTATTTTTGGACATGTATGTAATTTTTGGGTCCCTTAGTGACTGTATTGTTTTTAGTGATCCTGAGCAGATTGCTGGACTTTAGACCATTAAATGTATGTGAAGGCTTTACCTCCCTCTCCCCTTTTATAACATATCCTATGATTTATTTATTTTTACCTTGATCCTTAAATGAAAAATAGCTTTTATTTCCTGTAATATCATGACCAGGCTTGTACATTTCAGCTACTGAGAGCTGAATTAACATAGGCACTCCCCAGAACTAAATCTTCCAATAGACCTTTTCTTAGTGTGTGATCAAGTGTTTTTGAATCATGACCTCAGTGCAAACATTAGCAAGTAACTTAAAGCAAGCTAATACGATCTAAGCTGGACCTTGCCAGCAAGTTTTAATTTGTTTTAAAAGCAAACCAAATTTGTCCAGAGAAAGAGAAAAAAAGAAAGATGTGCAGAGTACAGAAAATAAGAGAGGGTAGCAATTGTATTAAAATATCATACCCATGGAACCTTAAAATACTTGCTACTGAAAACTAACGAAGCATCAAAATCCATCCCAGGGTCATAATCAACCTAGGCTCATGCTCTTTAGAGGTTTTACATGACATGCTTTCTAAATAAACAACAAAATTCATTTACTTTACCTCTGTTCTTATTCTTTATTTTCATCTTTCCTCAAGACAACTTCTTTCAGAAAACAGTGTCTGTTATAACTTCTCAACTGCGTACCCCTTTATTCCAAGGCATGGTTGTGCATGTGCTATGGGCAACACAGTGGCTCAGTGGTTAGCACTCTGGCCTTTGCAGCGAAGTGTACCAGGTTAGAATCTCGGCCAGGACATTATCTACATGGAGTTTGCAGGTTCTTCCCGTGTTTGTGTGGGTTTCCTTTGGGTACTCGGATTTCCTCCCACATTTCAAAAACATGCAGTTAGGTTAATTGGCTTCCCCACAAAAATTGACCTTAGGCTGTGATAATGACATATGACCATGGTAGGGGCATTACATTTTGGGCTCTTTTGTAAAGCGCTGCATAATATGTTGGTGCTATATAAATACTGTGCAATATTAATATTAGCCTTTACTACTTTACTTATACTTACCTTTTGTTTTACAAAAAAGCTACATAATTGTTAATGTTTTTGGGACATGTTCCCACTTCCTGGCCTCCTTATCTCATTGAGGGGCTTTACAAGTAAGTTAAAAGTCAGGTGTCTTTAAAAACTGTTTTTAAACAATATTTTAACTTTTATCTACAGAAAAATTACATAATTTAATTTTTTTTTTACTTCTAGTGCATGTCCCCCTGAGCAAAAGCAATTTTGGTAGCAAAACCATGTTCAGAGGCTTGCAAAAATTTGGGTGGCATAGATTTCAAAACATTTTTCTGAAATAATCATTAAACTGTGTTGTATTTACATTTTTGTATTTGTTTTTGTGGAAATGAATTTCACTCTCTCTACCTATGATTTCTATTAAATTGTGCATGGGGCATGTTAACTTCTGAGGTTCTAAAATTCTCGAGAAACAACGTTTTTCCTCCCTATTATTTTTCTTTGTAATTTAATGGTATCTATGCAGTATAGGTTTATTTAAAATGTGCTAATAACTTCATGCTTCGAGTTAGAGCTAGCTTTCATCTTAGTGTCTCTGCTAGCATTTGATGCATTTATATAAAATGTTATTGTGTGCCAGAAATGTTTGTTCATATGATTTAATATCCTCAACATCCCTCTGGATTCGTCTGATCTTTATCGGAAGTGCGACAAGTATGAACATGTCCCAAGAATAGTGGGATGGAAATCCAGGCATGGAACTGTGTGCTTCACATGTCTTGACTGGCAGATTATGAGTTAATCAACCCAGGAAAATCAATTAGAATAAAGTAAGCTGGTGGGTGAAGCCTGAAATCATTCATTCATCCATCGTTATGTATCCAGCAGCTGGAGCAACCCAGTTTTCTCAAGCTGTCTGCACTTTTATAATAGCAGGAAAGGCTTTGCTATTTGCTGGACTCCTAAACCACCTGTTTTAGTGCATTTTTCCACTCTCTGAAGAAAATATTCAAAGACAAGTTCATGTATGTAGATTACTATACTTGTATTTATTGTATTTAAAACTTAGTCATGGTTGTAGTGTGTAGAAAATCACGCAAGGCAATTTCCAAGAAAATTGATTAGAGGCCCACACTCTAGTACATTTCTCAACCTTAACCTTAACCCCCACCCTTAAAGAACCCCTAAAAACGTGTAGGTCTTAGCTCACTCCTGCTAAAACTAGTCTATTTTTTGCTCTGTTGAAGACATTTGTGGCCAGTGAAAAGAAAGCCCCCACCACTTTTAGTGCAGGCAGGAATGTTGAAAAGACCCTTGACTTCATTCACCTTCCTCTGCCAAGTGACCATGTTCCCAAATGTAATACAGAATAGGGGGTCAGTCAGCCTTAGCTTAGGGAGATCCTGGCAACTCCTGGAGGGACCCAGGGTCTTGGACAGAACCCAAATAAAAATGGCTCCTCTAGTAACTTGGAGGAATGGACATTTCTTGTTAGCCACTATCTAAATGTGATCAGAATGGGAAAAATCCAAGTTGGAACAAATCCAGACCCATGGGTTAACAAATCGGACAGATTCAGAAATTTACTTAGATTTCAGAGTTTTGTAAAATAATCACTAGGGATGGGCTTATGTAAGGTTGTATTCTGTTATGTTATGGTATTTATTTGCCTAAAAGAAGGCCTGGATTTGTGTGTATTATGTTTGCGCTATATAAATCCTGTTTATTAATAATAATATTAATAATGATGATAAGGCATACAGAGTCTGGGCAGAAAGATAAGATTTAATTTTCATTCTTCTACTATTCTGTTTGTCACTGAATATCCGGAAGAGGGGTAGGTATGATTAGTCGTGTTTATTTATATCAAGAGGCCAAAATGCAAAGAATATATTTTTTAGCATTTGCAGTATATGTTTAAGAAATAAAAAATACTAAACCTGGCGTTTTTCACTGTGTTTATGCATAGAAGAGCCAACCCTATAATACATGTTCAATATAATATCATTGTATATTATTGTATTACCTTTTCATATGGAACATAAGTATTTATATTAAACATATTTTAAAGTATAGCCACTAAAAACCCCAGTCTTTTCTCTTTGTCTTCCTGTTTTCGTTAAGAAATTAAAGCAAATTTGCCCAAGAAAGCATTAATCCTTAGTGAAATAGTCAAGTTCAGTCAAGCTCCGTCAAGTTCACCTAAGCATAGTTCACTCGTGTGCACAGGAGGTTTCCTTATGGCCAATATGTAATACAGGAGATAAAGGAGTTTATATCCATTTTTATACTGCATTATGCGCACCACAGAATATCCAAATTAAAAATCTGTGCTCTGAGAACTCAAGTTTTGATTTGAGGATGGAATAGCTCTGATTAGAATTTTTTATTTATTACCTGTACACCTTTATTTGAAGTGCCTGAAAAACTAAACAATGCATTTTGCATTAATGGGTTCACTAATGGATAAAAGTAGGTGGGAAGTTGTCTATGCAGCAAAAACACATCTGTACGATGTAAAAAAGAGGCAGAAGATACATGAAAGATTATTTCTTACTGCAGTGAATCCTGTGCTTGCAAATTTATTTAATATTAATTGATAATTATTTAAGAAATGGAAGGAAACCTGAACCGGCAGTACGTTTACATGATTGTAATATAAGCCTTAGGGGACAGAAGAAGAGCGGGAAAATTAAGTACTGCAGTACACTGTGCTGTAGAGAAGGTGAATCGGCTTCTCTTCTTAGTTTCAACATACAGTGGGGCACATTGAAAAAATAAGCAAAGAGTTGATTACTTATGAACACTTTTTGCACAACTTTTTAATGTATAACTGTTGCCAGGTTACACAGTTGGCACAGACTACAGCACTGAATCACTAATCTTCCTTGGTCTGCAATACTGCTGCCCATGTCACTTCACAGCCCTGCAGTTAGCAAACCTTGGGGTCAGTGAAACAATACTTCACAGATAAGAAAGGAAACGTAATAACTCGGTGGCTCAGAGGTTAGCACGTTTCAGCGCTAGGTCACAGGGTCGAATCTCATCCTGGTCAGCATAAATCTCAACCTATCTGTATAAAGTAGATTTCTGCCGGCTTTTCCTTCAAAACATGCAGTTAGGGTAATTGGCTTTATACTGTGCTAACAACATATGATGGCAGTGTTCTTCCCAGCCCCTCTTAGCTGGGCGCATCACCTGGCACTTTTCAGTAACCACCCGGCTGTTTTTGAGTAGTTACTAAAGAGTTGGGTCACAATACAGGGGCTGCCACCCACCTACTATTTCTTCCCACCCGGCTTTAAAAAAATGCCTGGGTTGAACTCTGGTAGAGACATTAGATGGTGAGCCCCTTAGTGAGAGGGACACTTAGTGACATGACTATGGACTTTGTACAGTGCTGAGTAATATTTCAGCACTATATAAATACAAGTAAAAAAATAATATAGTGGCAAAAGACAGACCTTCACTGTATCCCCCATCATGAAGAACAATATTAAAGTGCAGGAATCAATATTTCTCTGGTACATTTTTTCACTGCAACTTTTTTTACCCATAGTGTATAAAAATAACCAGTGCCATAATCTGAGCAATATATGAGATTTTCAGTACTATACAAACAACAAATCTCTTTACCAACTAATAGCATTACCAACTAATATCTCTACATCAGGGGAAGAAGAGTGGCTTTTTGGTAGGAATTACCGGTATATGATAATGGACTTTGTAAACCGGTGCTTATTATGTCGGCACTATATAAATACTGGCTAATAATAATAATAATAATGAACAAATGGGTGGGAATTCTTTTCGGAGGGAAGAATTTCTCTTTTGCTTTTAGCAGACAGGGAGTAGAAAAGTAAGGGTTTAACATCCGAGGAATTTTCTACACGGGGTGGCATTTTCTGAAATTGCAGTTTTGAAACCAGTTTGTTAATAGAGTTGCTCTAATTAATGTTTTGTATGACATGTTTTGGCTTTGGATTGACCTATTGTTATGATAAGATAAAATGTGACATGGGTTTCTAAAATAATCCCTCCTTTAATTGACTTCTCTTTTGCTATACAGAAACCACACACACGGCTCTGTTTTCACTTAAGTCATTCTACTGATGACATTATTTGCTGCTAAAATTTAGACCCTTGATATCTATTTTATGTAGAACACCATCTACCTATATATTTTGTTTATAGTGTTTGCAAGCAAATACTGTTATGTGTTTTAGATTTAATATTACATTCTTAGGTAAAAGTCTCCAATGGCTTATATCAAACAACTGCTGACAGTATTACCTAATCCAGGTTTTCAGATTTCCAGAGAATTGGAACAATATGTATCCACTTGTATTTAGAATTGACAAGGATGACAGCGCAGGCCAAGTTGTTCATGTTGATAGACTTTTTTAATGACAGAAATAGTCCAGCTGGGAAATCTGTCATTTTAGTGGCAGGAGTTGGCGAAATAGGTGCAATGATCATGATTAATGAAGATATACATTGCTGGATAGTGTGATTTCTTCTTATTATTACTATTAACCCCCCAAGCAGTAATCCCGAGTGTGACTCGGGGTGGATTTAAACTTAAAAAAAAACAATTACCTTGTTCCGTCAGCATCCCCCGGCATTCTGCTGGTCCCCGTAGGTCCTGGGGACACGTCTTTTCTCTTCAATCTTCAGCCGGCGAATGCAGAGACGATCTTCGGGGTTTCCGAGTGACGGTGCAGGTGGGAGGATCGGCGGGAAATTCAAATAATTTTGTATTGGATTCAATACAAAATAGCTGTATTAGGTCAAATACAAAGAAATCTTCATATTA
>NC_092858.1:29933871-29935499 GCF_032062135.1 Pyxicephalus adspersus
TATAGTTATATTACGTTTCACTATTCTTTTTATTTTTTTTAACTGATTTTTAATAAATCTATAATTTATTAAATATTGGACATATTTTGGTGAGTTATGCCTAAGAATTTTAGCCTACAATGTAAAATAAATTTCTATGCAAAAAAATGTAACGCTTTTTGCATGGAAATGTGGACAGAATTAGAACGATAGGCGGGTTAATGAACAGGATTTATATCGCGCCAATATATTACACAGCGCTGTACATGGGGGGTTTCAAATGACAGACAGATACAGGCAGTGGCACAGGAGGAGGACAGGACTCTGCCCCGAAGAGTTTACAATATGGGAGGTGGGGTGTTTCTTCTCCTAGGCACCTTCTGAAAATGGCTTAGGGCTACCATGTACCTCTGTACTGACTCCTCAGGTTGAAAGGATGGCTTTCTGGGAGCCCGCTTATAAAAAGTGGGTATTTAAATTCCAAACATGCCCCCTTTAGAAACCCCTACGCACACACGTTTCCCTCAGCTACAGCCTCCAAGCACCCCCAATACTTTACAATAGATCTTCAGAGTTAAAGTTCTGAATCAGTGACGCATTTAAAGTGAATGCTGCAGATTGACTGGGGACACAACCTATTGTCCTTCACATCAGGATGCAAAATTTTGGTGCATTTTAAACCCTGGCAGACTTTAAAACACATTTTACGGTCTAATACTTACCTTTGATTCATTGCTGGGGGGGAGGGCTTCAATTAAATTTTTAGTCAAAGTTGAAATAGTTGAAGCCAAAACTATGAATTACTATGAATAAAATGGAGCAAATGCATATGTAATCTAAAAGAAAGATTTATGATGATTTATGACAGGGTCTCCAAATATTGGCTCTGTAAACATATTCTGAACTTGGTCAGTTTAAATCAAGCATAAGGTGATGCATAAGAGGTAACATTCTTAAAGTTGAACATTGATCTAGAAGAATGGCTTAAGTTAAATAAGTAGCCCTGGTGTTTTCATTTAGGCCCTGACCTGTTGGGACTCATATTAATGAAAAGTACTGAAAGAAAAGAGAGATGGTCTGTAGATTGTTCAATCTAGCTTTTGCAGAAACAGCTGACTTTTGCATACAGTGCATAGTAACTTCAACCTTTTACCTTCTACCCCCTGGACTGTTTAAACCTCTAAATTTTTTTTTTTTTTTTTTTTTTTATGATGGTAACCTTGCTCTATGTATTTTTAATTTCCCAGGTTTGTGATAGGTTTACTTTACTGACAAGAGTTAATTTTGTATTTAGAATGGTATCATAGAGTTGTATTTAATACATTAATTGATTGCAGGCCCCTTTTTCAATCTAAACTCATATGCTAAATCTAATTTCAGTTTCCCATTTTAATTTAACCATTCATTGACTATGAAAAAAAAAACAATACTGTGTGAGATGCCTTTAGTCCATCAAATGCTATTCTAGCAATCATAAAATGTGTTGGCTATGAGAAGAATTTAGAATGTGGTGTATGGCTAACCAACCATACGATGTTTTTTTTTTTTTTTTTTGGAGAAGACAAGTTGAATCTATCAAGCCAAACCTGGGTTATTTGTGTTCAATAACCAATACTTCATAACTGCACAACATTCATTGCCTATAAATT
>NC_092858.1:29937627-29939805 GCF_032062135.1 Pyxicephalus adspersus
GCTCCTCCAATGACCTACTAATGACTTCCTCACTGATAACCTCATCACACGCACGGCTCCGAGACTTTTCTAGAGCTGCCCCAACTCCCTAGAATGGTCATCCTCATCCTATTCGCCTTGCTCCTACTTTCTGCTCATTTAAAAGAGCACTCAAACCCCATTTTTTCAAAGTAGCCTACCCATCTGTCTCCTAAAACTGTCACTACTTCCCACCATTCTCTATCCCCCCTACCATTATTTGCTTTTTCCCCCTCCTCTTAGATTGCAAGGTTTTCAAGGCAGGGTCCTCCCCATCCTACCCCCTATGTCATTGTCTTTATCTGTCTTGTCATGTGCACCATTTATTTATTTATTTATTTATTTTTAGCAGAATATATATTTATTGTAGCAAGAATGCATCAAAAATTACAGAAATCATCGTTTGGCTTTGAGATGCTATATTATCATAATATAATAAAGTATTTTGTTAGCCTGTTATCCTGTTGCATTGTCAGGCAGTTAGTCACCATTTTATTGTCTGAATCGGTGCAACTTAATATGGGATATTACCATGTCCTGCAGTTCCCAGAAGAAGTCTTAGCTCAAGAACACCCATAAGGTACTGCAAGGGGCACAGTGTGTGTACCTAACTACATATTCACCCTCTATTTCATGTACAGCTCTGCTAAATATGTTGGGGACTATATAACTACTGTTTATTACTAATAATACTAATAAAAACGTGAGGAAATTCCTTTCAATGTGACTGATTTGGAGCATTTGACTACTCTACTACGATTGAATAGCTATTATCGGCCAAGAGCTTGTTTTCTAGTGGAATCAACTGATTTATATTTATCAAACTTCATCTCACTGGATAGATCTTTATTTAGGCATGCTTTTCTAGCATTCAAAGCAGTGATATAGTCTGATAGAGGTTGGGACTTGCCACCCATGTAGCACTGATGGGTGGCATGGTGGGTGCCACTTTCTAGGTCTGCCTCGGTTTGTAACAGACAGGTGTGTTTCTCACGCCACAAAGCACATACTCTTAATCTCAATTAGCTTCCTTTGTTTTCTTGGACCGACAGCTGTAGCATTTTTCTTTGGCAGATAGTTTGTAGTAAAATATTGATTAAAGAAGCACCGAAATTTTGTCAAACTTAAGGCTGGAATGAACATCAAATACAGTGAACATGACAAATGTTGATTTATCTGTTTAGGGCATACACACCCCGAGGCCTGATCTCCTTTTTCTCAGACTTCTAATAGAATATTCTGTCAATTATTTATCTTTTGAAATGTGGAATATGAGTAAATGTTTCCCATTTTTAGAAGACGTCATATCTTAAACACATTAAGTGAGTCATTATGAGTGATTTAAAAGAAAAATAGTCTGCTATTCTCATGAAACTAGAAATGCTCTCAGGAAAAATGTACAGTAAATAAAGATGTCATTTTCTCTTAATATGTAAATAATTGCTGCACTTGATCCTGATCTGATCCCCAGATTCTAGGGTTTGTATTTCCCTAAAAAAATACATTTTGCAGTGTTAACACAGATAACATGCTGTCAGAAGGGTAGTTTTTATCTCTCTGATTTGATTGTACGTCTTAATGTCTTTATTATATTTACATTTGTCTGACATCAAAGACATTTTTCGCATAGTTTTGCTGTTAGGTAGCAGTCATTGTACAAGTACATGGTATTCTTCATATCTGCTTCGAACTGCCTATATAATGCATGTATATGATTACATTTAGTTCCACTTAACATTGAACCTGCAGGAAATTATATTTCAGTTATGATTATTATATTTGGAAAGTCATAAATTGCTTTTTACCTGATAATTGAATGCATCGTTTGCAAACTCTTAACTCACATAAAATTAAATTCTATATTCATTAATAAATCAATATATTTTTAATGCACCTATTTTTAATTTGATATAAGCCTTTTGCAATACCTTAAAAAGCAAAGAGTGGGAAAGGAAGTAACAGCACAGGCAGCATCAAACATACTACATACAAATGTTTTGATAAGGAACATGTTTATTGGAAGAGTGAGCAGAAGATCACCTTTTCATTTAGTTGTTCCTCTTTCACTATCCAGTTTAAAGCCAGGTATCAAAGAGGATACCACTGTATTTATTTATTTGAAGATAAGTTATGTACCTTTCTAGCTTGCAGACGAAAGGG
>NC_092858.1:29941006-30013447 GCF_032062135.1 Pyxicephalus adspersus
TTGGTCACAGGCACACGTAAATGCAGTGTCATACTAACATATGTGCATCCCGCTATGTTGAGTCTCAGATCATCATAAATGTACTTTTGACATAAAAAAAATATATTAAACACGCAGGGGTTATTTTATTTAAAGCAAACATTTTAGTTGTTACTATTGACAATATAATTTATCACTTTTTTTCCTGGTGTGCTGGGACAGTTGCTCTTAACCTCTTTGATGACTGGATACCATAATTTATGCATAGACTCACAGCTAATCCATTTGAATATTTTAAAAGGTACACATGGCATGATTGTCGCTGGAAACAATCTATTTATGATCATTTCCAGTGACAACTAAAAAAAACGGGCCCCTATTCTGTTGAAAGGAGAGAGAAAGGTGAAGGACATGCAAGAGACACCCACCATGCTGTGCTCCATTGGCATCTACCAGTATAGATCAATGAATAACGCCAAGGGGACCGCTGTACCCATGTCAGATTTTCGCCTGAGAAGTGCACTTTGAGGTGTGAATGGAGCCTTACATTTCATTAAAGATATACTGTGTTTTCATTATGTTTATTTGTAATTATTCTGGTTTAGGACAGATTTACTTTATACACTACGCTATACAATTTTTACACTATAATAAATAGATAATCTAAATGTATAACAATATATACATCATAGATAATATATATATCATTTAATATTTTTGCATGTATATTACATATTTATTCATAGAAATATGCAAATGTGTTATTAGTCTTTTCATATACAATTTTTACTTATTTGTTCTCCTGGAACGCAGTCTCATAACGGGAAAGCTGCAAATATATATCCCTATTTAATGTACAGCGCTGCGTAATATGTTGGCGCTTTATAAATCCTGTTGAATAATAATAATAATATATAAGACCACCGTACTGCTTACCAGGCTTAATTTGATTTATCAGCTGCTAAAGATAAACTGGTAAAAACTAAAACCAAAAATAACATTATATAACAATATAACATATAACTTTATCTCTGTTGTAGTACCAAGTTTAAAAGTTATCTCTATTTTTACTAATATATAATAACATAATAAATTAAATTCCCAAAAACTTTATACATTTCTGGTATTTTTATTACTGTTTGTTGTTTTGAGGTATTTTGGCTGTAAAAGTCCTTGAAATACTGACTTTAGGATAAGCAATAACTAAGATTCCTCAAGTTGCTTTAGATGAGTGTGGGGTTGGGGGGGGGGACATTTTTATGCAGTCATAAAAATACTTATTAGAAAGATACAATAACGGTATATGAAAAAACACTTTCTGCATTAAATTCCAATCTCATGAGAAATATTGTTGACTTACCATCTAAGTAGTATATCAATTTATAAATTAAACATTTCTACTAAAACGTTTATTAAATAACTCATCCACTTTTGTGAACTGAGCATAATGAGGGTGGAAAAGTAAAAAGTGTTTCTATTTTTTCTATTTTGTAAAATACTTGGCTCTGTAATATCCCTTTTTTTTTTGGGGGGGGGGGGGGGGTCTTGCTTCTTTCAATTTTTAACTTTTAATTGCTTATGTAAGTAAAACTGTTAAAAAGAACAACTGAAGGAAAACCATTTATCATCATTGATTTTAGGAATGACATAGCACCATAGTAAGATGAGTTTTGGGGGTATTTTTTGAGGACTTGTTGGTTGTGGTTTCTAGTTTTATTCTGGAGGGTATAGAGAAGTAAGATGGATTTGTACGCTGAGAGAAGAGACTGATAAGGTAAGATAAATTGGTCCATTTAAAGCAGGTGGAGCAGCTTGGTGATGGGTTAGCTGACCAGCTGAAGTTACACTACTTCAGGCAAGATATGGTAAAAACCTTGCTTGTCTTTCAACATCTCTGAAAGAGGAAATAAGATCTGCTTCTTTCTTCTTCTTTGTTTTATCTAGAACTCCAACTTGTAAAAGTTTTGCTTTTTTGATTTTGCTGAGTGCTATGAAGAATTAAATAAGTTCATCTTTTGTCCTGCTTTTATGTTTTGTGGACTATTACATTGAGAGTACTACATAAGATATTTTCAGCTCTGATTTAAAATCCTTTAAAACTAGCACATATTTTATTCAGTTTTGGACAGTTTTTGCATGAAACATCTGAAGGATCTTCCTGAAATTCTGTCCCATTGCTGATGTATGTTGGGATCCACTGCAAGTTTTAGTTGAAACACGTACCTTGTGCAATGGTGGTCTGAAAAAGAAAAACTGTTAAGTTTTGCTAAAGCCCAAGGTAATACCAAAAACAGACAGGATTCCAAAGCCTTTTTTTTATTCAAAACTTGATAGAGGTTTTTGGCTTAATATACACTTTTAATCTTTCTTTTCATTCCTTACCTTGCAGATGTAGATTTAGAAATTGAGTATTATTTCGTAATAGACCGGACCTTCCCATCCTAATATCTATGTAAAAGTGTAATATAAAAAATGCAAAGATATTATAGTTGCCAGCAGTAGCCACATCACTCAAAAGAAATAATTTAAATCTTCAAAGTTTATCCATATCTTTAGCACACAACTTCCAGCCTGAGTATGACCGAATCTAAATATCGATTCATCCCAGTTACCAAACGTTCAGGAGATTGCTATAAACTGTACTTTTTAAAGAAAAAAATGCAGATTCACAATTTTTTTTAGCAGTGCAGTCATGCAAGTTCCTATTCTTTCAATCATAACTACAAGTTTATTTAGTCCATAGGGAAAACAGAATCAATTGTGTATATATATATATATATATATATATATATATATATATATATATATAATATTTTTTTTTTAAGACGTGTATCACTAAAAACATCTCTGCATCATGTTTTAAGCATTCTGCATTCAGAAGTGTGCTTTGAACATGAGGTGAATCCTTTGCCAGTACAGTGACCATTTTAGATCAGTCTTGTAAATTGATTGAGGGGTTTGATCAATCCTAGTAAAATCTGGGGAAGGGTTTATGTAAAGCAGGATAAGATCAAGATATAATGTACTAATAAGCTTTGAAAAATGCCTCTGAAGCAAATCTGTCAGTCATTTTAAAAATGTAAATGTCTCCAGCAGACTGTGCCTGCTCATAATCCTTGTGTTCCTCTGTTTCTGTTTTCGTATTAAATCCTTTCTGCTCCCTCATGCAATACCAGCACCTCTCATGATGGTAGGTGGTAGAGATTAGGTTGTGAAGTTCAATTTACTCCTGAAATTTGGAAAGTTGAGCTGTTATTAAAATTTAGGACCTTTGCATCAGAAGTCTATTAGCTAGCTTCTTTAAAAGTAAAGCAGATTATAACTATATATAATTTACCTTGTGCATTTATATTACACGTATTACAATTCATATGTAAAATACATGACAGTTTCGGTATAAGATTTTCAGGCATAGGTAGAAAACCATATATCATATCTCTGCAATTTTGGACCTACTCTACACTTTAAGGATACTTACCCTGTATTTATGTAGAAAAGACAGGAGAGCAAAGCTTATCTTGAGTCTTGGGTAGTGTTGGTGTTCGAATTGGGGTTGCTTTATATTCGACCCGAAAATGGCTGTTCGAATTCGGATAGACCCGACCCAAAAAAAACGAGATTTGACGGTAAAAATTCAGATAAAAAAATGTTTAACAATTTTTTTTTTTTTTTTTTTTTTTTTTTTTTTTTTATACAGGTTATCCTACAATGACATGATATCTCTTACTCTGTAACACACTTTCCAGCATAGTAATATTATGATACATTTGTTACATTTTTCTTTTATCCACTGGAAGAAAAATGTAAATGTAACAAATATATCATGTTACTGTGCCTGTTACAGGGTAAAGCCCCGTACACACGTCAGATTTTTATCGCCCGATAATCGGCATCTGCCAGATATCGGGCGAAAATCTGCTGTGTGTACAGTCGGTGTCGTCCATCGTCCGAACGACCGTCCTGGCGGATCCACGGACAATGGACGACGACCGATTCTAATGCAAGGGAAGGGGGAGAGCGCGCAGCAGGGTGCCGCTCCGTCGCTCTCCCCCCTCTCCATAGAGCAAGAACGGTGCTGTATGTACAGCACCGTTCATGCATCGTGCAGTCTCTTGTCGTTGGAAAGGATCATGAAAGATCCTTTCCAACGACAAAAATTGCAAGTGTGTATGCAGCTTAAGACATACTTGTTGGCCAGGCATCTTTTCAATGATTGCAGTAAGGATGCAATCATTGAGAAGAGTGTGTGATCCCCAGGGCACTACAGGTTAATTAACCTGTAGTGCCCCAGGGATTGCACACTGAGCTAATCCATGATTGCAGCCAAGTGTGCGACCCCCTGGGGCACTACAGGTTAAATAACCTGTAGTGCCCAGGGGATCGAACTGCAGATGAACTGCTGAGTTCATCTGCAGTTCAGTTCCCACGGTCACATGACCGTGGGAACTTTGCAGTCACAGCTGTGATTGCAGGCGATCCCCGGAGTACTAGAGGTTGAATGGGGACAAGTTTCCCCATTCATCACATCTACTGCCCTGTGTTCCTGGATAGAGAAACTCTATCCAAGAACACATATTACTAGCAACAGCAATCAGGATCGCTGTTGCAGTCCTGTAGTATGTGTTCCTGGATAGGGACTCCCTGTGTTCTTGGATAGAGAAATTCTATCCAAGAACACATACAACTAGTAAAGGGCTGCAAGAGCAATCTGATTGCTCTTGCAGCCCTTAATAGTCCCTAAAAATAACCCGAATTCTCCCACCGTTGACTTCAATGGTATTCGAATTTGGCATTCGATCACCCGAACAATATCTCACCATTCGATCGAATAGCTGTCGAATCGAATAGTGAGATATTAGACCAACACTAGTCTTGGGTTCCTAAAGGGTTGCTGATGGCTGATGTCAAAGTCTGTTTATGTCAATAAGATGTATATTTGTGTAATTTGTGCATTTCTCCCCTCCTATATGTATGTTTCTTTACTTTAACTTTTTTCCCCTCTGTTTTTAGAAAGAAGAAATTGTAGATGAGACACAAGAGAAACAGTCGCTGCGGAAGTTGCGTTTCTTGCAATTTGCTTCGTTGGAGTATGACGGAGAGTATTACATGACCCCCCGAGACTTTATTTTTTCTGTAATGTTTGAGAATTATGAACGTAAGTTATGTTATGTAGTATATAAAATGTTGAAATGAGAAGTGTTTCTTGTTAAGATATTACTTTTTATTACAATCTGTCTGTTTCTATACACTCTTCCATTGCATGAATAGCCATGTTGGTTAGCAGAACATAGATTTATGGATGCTATAAGGGGAAAAGCACCTCCTTTTTCCTTCCCTTATATTCCTGCCACCCCCACCCCCATTTCCTTCAACATATTGATTGTAGAAAGATCTTTAATCTTTTTTTTTTTTGACACTCCAGCATGACTATGTCAATGTATTTTGCTTTTCCCATCCATTTGATTGTCTCTTTTTTTTTTTTTGCTTGGCCTTTTTAACAAAAACTACAACCTTTCAAATCCGAGTGATGTCTGTGTTCTGTCTTTAGACTGTTGCAAAAATCTAATAGCTCACAGTCTGGGTTTTGGTGGACAGTAAAAAAAATAAATAAATCAGTTATTGATCCATGTGGATAGGTTTCCTGTGGACCTCGCTCACTGACAAGGAACACAAAATCCAAAAAGTCACCCCTTTCATTTAAAATTAATTGTGCACTGAATTTGTGTTCACTAAAAGCTTGCATTTACTGTGTTCTAAATGCAAATACCTCAAATGATGACTTTTATTGTTATTCCCCTGAAGGAATTAAAGGCTTTCTTCTTCACCTCCTACATTTAGAGGTTGCTTTTAGTTGTAGATACTGATGAATCCAAATTCTGCGGAGAGACAAAGTTCCAGCAAGAAACATACATGGTCTGGCTTGAGACCTGCTTGACTATCAAAAACCATCTCCTATTTCAGGTGTTCTCACAGTCTCCAGAGCCTCTGCATTACTGAACAGGAGATGGGGGGCCTTTGGCTTCAGCTGTCTTCCACATCTGATTCCATTTTATTTTTTCTACCCTGTGATTTGACAGTTCAGTCATGTTAATCAAAGAACTAACACCTATTCAGATTCCTCCCCCTGGGATGTGATTAAACAACTAGAACAAGGTGGTTCTACATCTTTTACACCTTACACCATATTCTTGCACAAGCATTATCATGTCACATTCTATGGTTTATTTAAATAAGATGTCAGTCCTACCTATGTGGCAGTAGGTGCTTTAGACAATCTTTTAAATGTCTTTAGCTTTACAAGAACATGCCCAAGTCAATGTGACCATCTAAGTACTAGTTTTAGGATGGATGGATGAGACCTGTATGTGACCTTGTTTTATCTGGTAAAATTGTACAGCATTTGTTTCTAGAATATATTTAGAAGTGTACTTTAAATATACAAATTTTTTATTTATTTAGTGGTTTAAAGTTTTCTACATAAATAAAGACACATGAGCAACAATTATGCCCATTTATAAAAGTGGGTATCTTTAATATCATGTCGGGTGACTTAGGACATTCACCTGCAGTCAGCCTGTTTGTCCAGCCATGTCCAAACTCTCATTAATTTTAGGAACAAAAATGTTCCATGTGTTTGTTCAGTAATCTCTGTGTGAAGTAAAATGTTGGCATTAATTGAAGGAATTTCCCCAAGCACATTTTTACACATATGATTTATTTGTTTTTGTCCCCTGCCTGTATTGTACTCGAGATGTTTTTCACATAACTAATACAACAAAAACAGCAAAATGTGATTACATTAAATGCAATTCTATGATGTAAGGAATGGTACATGTAAGCAATCTAGTAAGAATAATAAACCTAAAGCCTGTTAATTTTATACATGTATGAACAGCAGGTTTATTTGCATGTAGAGGTTTTGCTTTTTTTTCTCATGAATGACCCTTTCGGTCATTTTTGTGCCTTTGCACCAAGAGTTAAAAATGTCTAAGGTACAAAGCTATGTACTCCGAGGGAGTCAGATGCTGGAACAATGTTAAAGTTTTTTTTGTTGAGAGAGGGAAGTATAGCGTATAGAATAAAATTATTGTTCAAGATTTGCATTATTAGTTTGACGTAAGGTGCAGATTGTTGATGTATTCAGTATTCCATCAACCACTCAGACAGTTGCTATACCCTGAGACAAGCCATAGTTCGAATAATTCATTACATTGCATACATTTACAACTAACAATACTATATGCATCTTCTAGTTACTGAATAGTGAACTATCACAGTTCAGCAGTTTATCAATGGTAGTTATGATATACCTTCAGTATGTTATGTGCTATTAGTGAAATAGGTGGGGTCCAAGGGTGGATCCATGCTGCAGGTAATAATACATTCCTTCATGAGCTATTTGACTTATATCTTTATAGTTTAATTTGATCTTTAATGAATATGATAGAAACTTGAATTGTCATTTAAAGCATAGCCAAATTCACATAAAAGATGCTGAACTGGAAACGTAGATGAGCTTTACTGTTAGGTGCTGTGGGATACATAAAACCTGGGCTGCCCTAGGCCACTGGTAGGCAGGAGGGAGCAGGGCCAGACTTATGGCCATAGGAGGAGTTCAGTACATTTTGATTCTTGGTGTTACCAATAAATAAGGAAACTAATAGGGAGTTGTCTGCAATATGCATACCATATTATTAGGGCTGCTTCTTCATCATGGCACCGATGCTTCTGCATCTATCACATAAGCTGACAAATAGAAGCTGGCAGTCCCACTTACTTGTAGTAAACTAGCAGTAAAATTACAATATACATTATCATTTAACTCTGCAGTCTGTAATTTTTAAAAATTCAAGAAAATTAAAAATCTGAAGCCATGACTGTAGATTTTTGGGGACTTCCCCCAGAAATATGATTTTGTACAGATGCAATTACTGCTATTCCCAAAAATCTTCACAGAATTTAAGGTGGGATTTCCGCCAGCCAGCTCTGTCCCTATGTTCATTATTGTGAACCTTTTCACTTTGATAATAATGAGAACTGCCGGGTTGGTGAGATGCACTGGTTCTCCTTTTTAGGACACATAACCATACATGAGTATCTATTTAAACATGCAAATAGCGAAAATACCTATTGATGTTGCAGTATTTTAGTATGATTGTATGTTCCTCTTTGACATGATAACATAGTTCTGAATTTTTTTAGGCATGTGATATCATCCCTGCTTTCATTTCTTGTGGGTTACAGAAGACCCAGATATTTCCTCATCCTATACCCCCTCGCCATCTTCACTAGCCCTCCTTGTGCAAAGAAAAAGTCCACAGGTAGTTGCCAGCTCACAACATTTCTGAAACAATCAACAGTTTGCACAGTTTTACACTTTTACACTTGCCGAACAGATATAGAAAATATTTTTGCAGATCATAATAAGCAAATAGGAAAAGTCTTTTGTCAGGGGTTATATACACTTATACATACCATTTAAATAAGGCAGAAGCTTACAGAGCAATGGTATTTTTCTCTGGAGGCTGAAAATGAGATTAATTCTCAGCAGTCCCTGAAAGCCATACTGACAATGTCTGCTGGACTGTTAATGATGCTAATTCATGATACTGGTGTATCAACAAGTGAAGTATTACATAGCGTGTTAAATTCTTAACATCGCATTATGCATCACTGGTTATAAAGTACAACAAGGAGGTTTTAGTTAGGTTTGTTGCCTCTTTGTAGCCTCATCCTGTGGTCCAATATCAAGGGCTGTACATTTTCTAATGCACGGTCTTGCTTGGCACATTATTGTGTTGAATAAGAACATGGAATGCATTACGCTGAAAAGCCTTTTTCTGACAGTCTGTAAACATTGCACAGTGTCTCTCCTTATCCTTAATCTGCTGCACCCATGTTTGTTTGAAAAGGAAAGAGGAAAGAAAGCACATTTGTTGGCACTCCACATTTCTTTAAACTATAATAGAAATCTATTACATTCCAAATACATTCTTGATAAAATATTTTTTATTGTTACCAATCTGTTGACTTTCATTTTTCCTGTTGAATTTCTGGGTACCTGATTAACTGCGGAACAAAAAAGATGAGGAAATCCGTAGCCTGACTAACTATGGAACAAACAGTTCCGATAACAAGTTTAGTTGTAGGGTAGCTGAACCTGTTGTATTGTATATCATTGGCCAACTTTAAAAGTAAATGCTGTTGTTCCTTTTTGTACAGCCTGAAATATACATTTTATAGTGGTGTACCTAAAAAAATTTGCAGCATTGGGCAAATAAGTAATTGTCGGAGACTTAAAGCCTGATTCCAAAATTTTGCATATGGTCAAACTCCGAATAATGTATATATTGAGGTATATGTGCCACGTCCCAACTGATCTAGCAGCTAAATATGCAAAGAAAAACTTTAAAGAGGGAATTTTTAGGCACTTTTTAGAAAAGAAAAACTTAACCTTTATTTCATACATCATAAAAGCATCATTCTATCTAACATATATCTTCTAATATAGAAGGTTCACACACATCATAAAAACGTTATATAGAGGTCTCAGTTATACAATTTGACGCGTTTCACAAACTTGATATGATATATGTTAGATAGGAAGATGCTTTTATGATTTTAATGTATGAAATAAAGGTTACGTTTTTCTTTTCTAAAAAGTCCCTATTTAATGTTTTTCTTTGCTGATTCCAAGATTGATTTAATTGCATTTTTAAGTGGTTGGGATTTGCAGATGATATTGCTGTCCACTATGGACAGGTTTCAAAGTCCAAGAATTCTGTAGCTTTTTAACCATCGATGCTCTCTTTGGTTTGTAAAGGATTTATCTGAACAGAAAAGAGCTAGTACTGTTCTCGAGGTAATATAGAACAATGGATTTTCATGGCTCCATCATACATGTTAAATGATTATTTACAATGGAATCCCTTGAAGTTGGAACTCTGATGACACAATCAGAAGCAAAAGCAATATTCCAATCTGATGATCAGTTGTGTGAGGCCTTTGTTTAAGTTGGAAGGCGGCCAACTGTTATACAGTATGTCAGAGCCATCAGAATGTTCAACTAAAGCTCACAAGTCCTCGGTGAAATAAATTCCCGACCACTCCTGTGAGCATTATGCAATCAGTGATGAATTGTGTTCTACCTCTAGAGATAAGCCTATATGTCTGGATTAGACATAACCACACTTCAAATACACATGAGACACTAAAACTTATGTCTCTGGCACTTGCATGTTGATCTTGAACCTGCTTCCACCAGCTTTAACTTTGTGACATTCCCCAGCACCCTCCTTTCTCATACAGCAGCCTTTTATTGCTGATGTTCTGTCCGATACACAAAAGAGAAATTGGTAGACTGCTGATGCTTCAATCAACTGAATCACACCTGCAAAGATATTTACTACCCCTGCGATAACCTAGAAAAATATTTACAGTCCTATCAGTTGAACTGGATGAGCTGATAATAAGCTCCTAGGCCTGTTCCCTCTGTATTGACTTGGCAAACAAAGGGGGAAGGTCCTTGAATGCTTTTGATCAATATGAATCTTGTAAGGACAAATATATTGTACTTTGCCCTACATTTTGCTTACAAAATTCCCCCATGCAAGTGAATTTTTTCTTTTTAGAATACACATTGGCCGAGTGCAAATTTCCATAAACTGTTTCAAAGAGCTAAAGGTGATACTTCCTTTACTGTTGTTTTGCGGTAGGATACACAATAGTTTGGCTTATCTCCCTGTAAGTCAAGGGTTAAGACTTTCTTCCCATCGTTCAGGTAGTATGCTAGTTTTTGAAATTTGTAAATTTGCAAATGTATTTTCAGCACCTAAAAAATTATCCTACAAAATGTGTTACATGTGAAAATTAATAATTTAACATATTTTACAAAAAAGTTCTAGTAACCAATTGAAACCTCTATTAGTTATTAGGTTACATGTATTAACCAGATTTGTTTCCAGCAAGAACCACCGATATGTTAAATTTCCCAGTATGCTATATCAAGTAATTGTACAGCACAGGGTTGGAGAATGGAGTAACACTGGTAAAGGTGTTTACAGTTCTTAAAAATATTTTTTTTTAAAGCAGAACTAAACCCCTCATACTAACCTGTTCTCTCAGGGCACCACCATCTTATCTTTCTTCTCTTCCTGTAGAAGATCCTTGGGCATCTGAATTAGCAGGGCCATGGTGGCATAACTGGGATTGCTGGGTATGCTGGCAACCAAAGCTGAAGCTGTGCAAGCGCCATGCAGAATATGCCAGATACCTGAAACGATCAGGCAGGTAGAAGGGATTATTGCAGAAGGGACATCACCTGTCTTTTTCTGCGATAATGACTTACCCAATTATGGATACTTAAAAGTGGAACTTTAATTCCACCATAGGAAGTCCAGGATACACCCAGGCAACTTACAGTCCATGACTTACCAACAGGAAGGTGACTTCCTATGGTTGTACATCATAGAAGTAGGGATGTGACTTTTTATGGTTCTGCAGCAGTAGTATAGTATAAAAAAGTAGTATAAATTTTATGTCAACATTCTGCTTTTTTTCAGAACTCATTCACCTCTATTCAGCTTATATGCTCACTGCCTCCTTCAGTTTCTATTTATATAAACTCGGAACCTTTTATCAATCAACTATCACTCTGCAAAATGCTGTTCACACCCGTACAGCCACCTCCACGTTCTATCGCTTCAAACCTACCATCATACTTAAAAAAAAAAATAAAGAAAAAAAAAAAAAAAACAGCTTAGACATACCTGAGAGATGAATACATTCACTTTAGTGTTTTTCTGTTCATGAATAGGAACACATTTGCTATTTTCAGACAAGCTGGACACTAGACCAGGAACTCTTTGGGTAAATGCATGGTTCGTTACATACAATAACCGAAATATGCAATTTGTGTGTGTATAAAAATTTAGTTACTATGCACACAAATTTGCAGTCCTGGTGATTAGTCATCTAGCCCCAAATAAATCTTAGGACAATGTGCAGTTTATTTGCGGGGATTCACTTATATTATGCACTCTCCATGGACTATCTGAATGGCTGGGCCGGAACTAAATATCACCTCTGCATTCTACATTCACAACATTCCCTGGGGATTCCTGACTAATCTGTGGGGAATGTATATGCAAAATGTAGTAATTCTGTATAGTCTGAATTGGATTGAGCTAGAAATAAAATTTAATAATCAGAAGACATCACAATCACGAATTTCAAACTCACATAGAGTTGGTTCTTAAAGCTGACAATTTCTCATTATACATTTTAAGGAAAGAGTGGTTTAGGCCAATTACTACTCAAAAAAAAACCCTTTTTAAAGTTTTATCTGGGTTAAGATTCTGTATGAATGTCAGATTGCATAATAGCTCAACTTGACTTCACACCAATGAAACAAATTTTAATGGGCTTTAATCTTACAACAACAATCTTCTTCATTATGACTGTTAGCTGTGAAATGAAACATTTAAACAATTTAAATTTGTTAGGAGTCCAAGTCATTACAACTATGCCATCTGATGATTTCAGCTACTGTAAAATTACTTCTAAATCTGACACTACTCCACATCCCTAGACAAAAATATTTCAATGGTTGAGGTTGTGTCCAGCTTTTGTTTGCCTGATATTGCAGTTTATACAAATGTGAGTCTATAATACCATATGGTTATTGTTTGTTTAGTCATGTGTACACAGAGCTAAAATTGTCATCATATTTAGTTTTATTATTGATGGATAAATTATTATATTTATTGCTCCAGTCAACTTAATTGTCATTAAAAGGCATGTTATCTTGCACACTGACGTCCTCTTGTGATGCAGTATTTTCCACGTACGTAAAGGATTAATACATGTATGTCCGCTTACAAGAAAAGCTAATAGTTATGTATAAAACTAACTTGTGTCATCTTTGAGACACCTGGGGACCTAACAGTGGCATTGGTACCTAGTGATTCTCTGCTCTGTTCATAAGCGGAGTTGTAAGTCACTGTTGTATTAACTTTTTGCCTAATTGCAGCTGCTGATGAAGCTGTGGCATAGACTAAGCACTTTTATTGATAAAGGTAAATAATAATATTGCCAATTTGTCTTGGAAGGAAAAAAAGATTGAGGTATGTTTCAACATTATTCTAGTTTCCTGCTGTGCATATCACTTCTTAGAAAGACTCAATAGATAAGCATGCAGTTCAGTGCTTGCCGCAGAATGTTGTATCCTACGATATCTAAGGATTCCATATATGTACAAAAATGCCAAAGATCATTGTTTGCCACCCAATGAAGATCACCTGAGGAAAATCTGGTAGGAAATATTTGGCCAATATATAATTATGTAGCTTGGGCATTTGTACTTCATTTACTGACGCAGGTCAAATAATAGGATTTCAGGTTTTGTATTTCTAGATTTGGTCAGAAGCAAAAAGAAGTAAATGTCTGCTGTGGACAACACCCCAGAAGAACTTTCCTGACTGTCCATACCACCCAGTGTAGGCTGTGTAAAAAATTGGAATCCATTTATTTTCCCCAAGATTGTGTTCATTGAAATGTTTGTAGACAATAAGCAAATTTTTAAAATCAGCTTTAGATACTTAAAATTTGAAATTACTTCAGGACATGAAGATATATATGAAAAAGTCAAAGGACCCTGATCTAAAAAATTGAACACAGGCAGCTTCTATCTTGCATAAACATTAGATATTTTTTTTTCTTAAGGATGCCTAATACACCCATAATAAACTTTAATAGCTTTAGCTGAACTGTAAAAAGGTGTATAAAGACAAGAGAAATGCAGATTTACTATTTACAACCTGCACTTAAAGTGGAATAGCAATTACATGGCCCTCTAGATAGGCCCAAGAGTAGTTGCACTTTTGCACTCTCCCCCTCTAGCTGTTTCCTTTGCTGATTCATTTGGAATTCAGAAACCAATAGTAGATCAGTGGAACCTAATTAATATAAAAGTAACTTTACAAATGTACCCCCTTACCTTTTCCTTATCATTATTGTGCTGTTAAGACCTATAATGAAAGGTCCATCCATTGTTCTATTTACATTTACTCCTATTTCATGTGTTTAGACCAGGACTGAAAATAGAAAAGGAATCTATTATTATTATTCTTGCTATACGGTATATATAGCGCCGACATTTTACACAGAACTTTACACATGTCCATAGTTATGTCAATAGCTGTCCCTCAAAGGGGCTCACAATCTAATGTCCAAACCATAGTCATTTGTCTTTTTAATACAGTTTAAAAGTCAATTTTAGGGGGAAGCCAATTAACTTAACTGCATGTTTTTAGAATATGGGAGGAAACCGGAGTACTAGGGGGAGAACCTGCAAACTCCATGATGATAGTCCTGGCTGAGATTCGAACCTGGGACCCAGCACTGCAAAGGCCAGAGTGCTAACCACTGTTTTTATTGAATGTCTTGCATAATTGAATGTTGTTGCAGTGCCCCTTTTTAATCTATAGGAAAATAATATATTTACTGAAAGAAGCCAGTCCTTGCATTACAAAGTCTAAGTCAGTATCTTCCCCCATTTCATATTATTTCGAACAGTCAACTATAGAAAGAATTATTCATATCTGTAGGACCTCCTGCCTGCTTACTTTATTTTAGTCATGGTCTGGTAACATGTTGCTTCCTGCAATGTTTAGTACGATTTGCATTGTTTTCTGTGGTTTGGCTGGTGATAATATCTATGAAATCAAAGTGAATAAGAAGTTAAGTTTACACTTGACACTTCATGAACAGATGACCTGTAAGCAACCAGGGTACCAAGTGCTTCAGTTACCATCAACCTTAAAATCTTCAGAGTTCCTGCAAATTTTGGAGTACATTGGATTTGGGGTTTTGTAAAGTTTTTTTTTGAAACTTTATTTGAATAAAAATTAAAATAGTTTTGCCTGTTTCAGTTATGTTATGCTTTAAATAGGCTATGTAAATGCCATGAAAACATCATTAACTGCACTTGTAATTCATCCAGCGTTACTGAATAACCTTAACTGTGTATACAAATAGTAGATGTAGTTTAGGATGGGTAAGGATGTTGTTCTTTCATTCTTACTTATCAGGCTACACATCACCCTCTGCTGTAAAACAATAAGCAGATTGCTTTATATCTTGACATTTTTTATAGGCAAGATAGAAATCTTTACATGCCCATTACTATTTCTATTTTCATAGCTTATTGTTGATGCAGATAGTTGATCATTAGAGATTGGGACGTGCAGGAAAGTGGCCAGTCATTTTATGTGCAGATTCTTATGTCACAATAAGTCAACATGACGTGCTTACTATGTTGTCTTTTTCTTCTGGACACCCACTCTTGTGATGTCACGGGAGGATTGACACTTGAGGAATGCAGAAAATATTGTGCTTTGTGCCACAGTTTTACAATTAGATTTGTGGTAGAAAACTTTGCACTGTATCTGTTTTTGTGTGTGTGTTTAGGATTTCAAGAGAAGGAAGTATATCATACCAATTATTAGAACAATGTTCTGCCTTGGCCAACTATTAAGGCAGAAGTGTAAGCATGTGCTTAAATAGTCTATTAAATGTATTTTTAGGTATTTTAAGTATAGATCAATCTTTTGGTTTTAAACTTGCAGAGTAACAGGAAAGCACTGCAAACCAGTTAGGTTTACATCTTTGCACAATACCTGGTTAGGCATGAGCGGTCCAGCCAAATGTATTAGTTCAAAAAATTGCAGTTCAGAATTATTGCCGAAGTAAACCTTGCAATAAAAAAATTGCAGGCAGTCAGATTCTATATGCAAAATGGACAGACTGGTTCTCTTCTGCAGTAAAGCAAACTTTTTTTTTTTTTTTTTGCAATCTTTTCTTGGATGTACCATGTACTATACATGTGAGATTGAAATAAATCCTGTTTGCAAGATTTAATTAATTTCAGAGTGAGAGATAGAGAGAGAGAGTGTATATACCCCTTTGGGTATGTGCAGTGTTAAGTATGACTTCCTAAAACATTTTCACTTTGTGAAACCCTCTGTGACCCCTTTGGTTTTTTAATATTGCATTTTAATTAACTTTTTTTTTATCACATATGAAAGTTGTTTTTCCATCCATAGTTCAGCAAATATTAGTGTCACCAGAAGTAATATTTTTTGATTGAGTGATAATGTTTTTACGTAAATGGCTCTTGTTAAAACAATCTACAGTTATTATTCTCCCTGATGTAATCATGAGCTGGTTACTTTTTTCAAAGCAATTGGAAGACTTTATCTTGAGCACTATGTCCTTATGACGGTGGCACAAACGTAGATAAAAGCACCCATATGGTGCAATAGACCAAAAATTTACTGAAGGATTTACTATAAAAAGCATAGACACGTGTTCCTTTCCGGGCCAGTTATTTGTTCGTTCCCTCCGGCGGGTGTCTGTGCATTGAGTGCCAATATTGCCAGGCTTCTGTGAAGTGTTTGCAATAGAGTCTCTGTCATAGGATTATGTGTTACCATACTTAATCATTCTCTGTTCAGTGTCTGTGTGTCTATTGAGCTATGCCTGATTGATGTGACTTGTAACTATGTTTATATTTACAAATGAGCCGCATCAAATTAGGTCTTCACTCAATTTAACAGCTTCTCAGATAAGATTATGATATTTTCCTTTTAAAAAGCTGAACTTAATGGGTACTGAACAAGTGGAAATTCTCAAGAAAGTTCGCACCCTTCCTCCCAATACAAACATTCCTTCAAACTGGTACCAGGTACAACCAGATCTGCACCGTCACTTTCATTGTGTGCAGTCCTTCCAGCAGTCTATATGTTCTTTATTATTAGAGTTGAATGAGACCTTTGTCGCCAAATGTCGCCTCTTTCTAAAATGGTACCCGATATTATTATAATATAACTGAACTGATGTAGCCAGAAATGTCTCTATGCAGTATGTTGAAATATAAATCAAGTCTATTACAATGTAACCGCAATGCAGTATTGTAACTGTAACTAATTTTATACAGAGAAGCATTTTCTGTTGACTGAATTTGAGTAGAAAATGGTGATATGGGTATATCCCTGTGTCATTTATAAAGCCTTGTTCCATAATAATTTGCTGACTCAAAAAAAGACTTACCTTTGCAATTGTAGAGCTGTTGATCCCTCCACAAACCAAGTCCAGTAGGTCCCATGCCATCCTGTCTTCCTCCTTTTTTCCAGTGTAGACTGGACATGGGGTGCGGCCATCTTCCTTATTCTTATGCCACCCAATTTCGCACTGTACAGGTGTGAGATCGAGTGATGCACCTTCCTGAAAAAAAAAATTGTCAATCCCACTGTGCAAGCATCCTCCCCGAAAAATAAAAAAATATATATTTTTTCAATATATATAAAAGGATTAGCAATTCTTTTTTATATTGTAAAAAAAAAAAAAAAAAAGGTCCACTTTGAGCAGTTGATCACAGATTGGAAAAGCAGCATGGGCATAATCATAGCATGAGAGTAATGTAATCCTGGTTTTGCCAAAGATCCCAAACCCAGAGAAAGACTAGGTGCAGATGAAAGCACTGGTGACGAAGTGTAGCACAGAAATCACAGTGTTAGAGGGGATTGTTTTGTTAGTTAGGGCTGTTGTGTTATGCTGCATAGTTGCATGCTGCATGCAAAAAGCCACCAGAACGTTGCATATTCATTGAAGCTGTGTTGTTGGGGTGCTTTATGGTCCTGCAATGTGATAATGCATATGCCAGGTATATTATGCAAGTAGCCATGGTCTGTTTCACCCCCAAGTTGCTGACCGTGGGCTAGAAGAAGCATGCTGCAAAACAGAAACAGGCATACGGTTATGGGTCCGTGTCCCCGAAGGAATATTCAAAGCTAGCTGTTCACTTGGTCACTAGGACAGGCACTGAACCAGCATTTTCAGGAGTAAGGGAAAAAAAAACAGCAGTAGTGGAAGTTCCCTTTAAGGATTTTTTTGTGTGTGTGTCTGTGTGGACGTAACAGAACATTTTTAGTTTAAAGGTATTCTTTTGTGCTTTAGAAGGAACTGTGCCGAAAAACAAAAAAAAAAATTACTGTCATTCATCAACAAGCTAAAAATAAATTTTAAATATGTGCAAGTATTCAGCAACCTAACCCAGTCAATTCATATTGCTTAGCGGTAATTGTTAACATAAATTTGATGTGCTTCCAGCTGAAGATTTCTTCTCAAGAAACATGACTAGTCTACAAAATGGCATCAGCCAGCCACCCTTCCAAGCCTTTTAAGTTGTGCCAGAGCAAAAGAAAGGGAAAAAATCATTATATTTTGGAAAATTGCTGGAATCAAGTCATGTTTAAAAATTAAATTTATGGATTTTAGAATTTGAAAGCACAGTTCACAATATGTGTTTGTTTCATGTAATTGTTCTACCTAAGAGGTGGAGTCTTTTACTTGGAGGGATAGATAGTAGGTGAATGTGAAAAATGAAAGTTATTGGGCCATTAATCAACTAATCATGTCCATGCCTCCTGTGATATACATAACTGTTCCAAGTGTGGCAGGGTTAACAGTTTAATGTCCCAAAGTGTGAGTAATTTGTAAAAGAAATAATATAAACATATGTTGGGCCACATACAAGTATGTTTTGTTCTAGATGAGATGACCTGTCTCTTTGCAAGAACCCCCCCTACTAACAGATTTTATTTTTGAGCTATAGTTCTGCTTTAAATTGTTGTAACCTATGCCAGATAACTATATTTCAGATTGAAAGTATAACTAAAGTTCCACTTTGAAAGTTGGCATCAGGCAAGGCTTCATTAAAGGAAGGCACAGTCGGTGTTCCTTCTGCTGTAAGCATTCTTAACTGCCTGTTTGCCATCTCACCTGTCAAAATACTTGTGCATGCACAGTGCATGTTTATTTAAATATAGGGTCTTGTCCAGTGTTCTATATCCCTAATTCAGTTCCTCCAAATCCCAAATATAGCTGTACAAAGAATCGCATGCTTACAGAGTTATTTTTTCTTTTGATTTAGTAAGACCATTCTTTCCACTGGGTCTCGGTCTGTGTGGCCTTTTTACAAACCCTGGTCTGAATATGACTATAGGATAGTGGTCGCCAACCTTTCCAATTTCATGGGCCAATAAATTCATGGAATCTGGACCGTGTGTCACTCAAATGGGAAGAAACTTCTCCCAGAGAGACGTCATCATGCCAGAACTCTCCCATCGCAGGCTCAGACCTGCTTGCTAAACATCCTGGGCGATGTTTTGTTGCGTCCACAGCCCTGCGCTTCTGTCCCCCCAGGATGTTTAACAATCAGGTGTGAGCATGGGAGAGTGGACGGGTTGTGTCCATACGTGGGACAGCACCACGGACCACTGGTTGTTGACCGCCGCTATAGGACTTTTCAAACAAATGTTCTATTAGGTTAGTAGATTCATTTTTCATGAAAGGCCTTAACACTTTATAGACACGCCCCTTCTCCATTCGTGTGTTATGACAGTGGGAGAGCTATGGGTGACATGGAAGCCCTCCTCTGACATTTTTAGCCAATACATGGCTAATCTGTTCTAACAGCAGCTGCTGTCATTATCAAGAAAGATCACCAACTGTAATCGCATCAATGATCATAAACACTGATAGAAGAGCTTCTAAAGGCTGTTCATGGGATGCCTATTTACCTGTGTTCTGTGCAGAGATGGAAATTGTGTTTACTCATGTTATTGTAATTGAGTAGTTTTTTTTTGTGTGTGTACTCGTACTTTATGAAGTCATTTTCAAAATCCTTATTTTTACTTTTACTGAAATGTTTTCCTTTTAAAGTATTGAACTGCGTCTCATTTCAAATCACATTCGTTACTGAGTAGTAAATTAAAATCAGAAGGAAAAATTTGGAATGCTATTCTCTGTTAATTTAGTACAAATATGTGTCTGCACCTACCAAAGATACATACTGTGTTTTACAAATTGTCTGAATTGATCTGACTTTATTTAATACTCCCAGCCTGTAGGTGGAGTTTGTTCTGCAACACACACCCTAAATACAGAAGGAAAATGACCTGGCTATCCTAGCTCATCATGGAAAAGCTCAGACATCTGGCTCTTGCTAAGATGGAGTTTAAAAAGCAATAAGCTTTATTTCCCATAATTAGTGACAATTTTGTGCTCTGACTATGTGAATAATGGAGAGACCAAACCCAGCCCTTTCTCCCCCTTCTCTTCCAGCAGACCAATCAGTTTTATACTCCAAGGACATTGCTCCGCTCTACTGGAGCTAGATGTACTTGGCAGCATGCGCAATGTTCACACAGTAAAAACATAACATTAAAAAAGCTTTTAAGGCGTAAAAAAATGCAATCTTCTAATATGGCCAATGATTGAACTGATCAGTCATGATGCAGTAAACTTGTTTGTAGGTACTTTCAAATGTAATAGTCCTCTAAATAGTTTTTGGACATGCATTTGAGATATATACACTTCAGTATAAACCAAGATTGTTTTCCCCTCAGAATGTCTGTTTACGCTTGGGTCACACCTGTAGATGGTGCTGTGTCCTCACATAACGCGTGTAACAAGACAAGAGTTTTACACACATTTTACGTGAGCACACAGCTCCATCTACTGATGGCTGACAATAATGCACAAAAGATCACTAAAGAGTATTTGACCCATCATAACCATCTCAAAATTAAAAAATTCTTTACTCCATAAAATGGGGTATTCTTTACTCCAACAAAAGGATATACAGACTGAGCTGATATGATTTTAATGTTTTCTCTTTTTAAAAAGAACACATCATGGATGTATTCATGTTAATTTTTTTGGCATAACTATTGATTACTGTTTTGAATGTTAATTTTAATGGCTGCATTTTTGCCCAGGGTAAATTTGGATTAGAAGTGAACAAGTATGTACAGTATATAAATTTGGTTTATAAGAAATTAGAAATTATAAAATAATTTGTTGTATATTACCATGCTTACAGTATCCTAATATATCTAAACCTGTATCTTGATATGTATCGTATTGCCAGATTCTTGCCAATTCACATCCTTACTCTGCACTGTGCCAGCCTGACAACTTTGGTAGGTGCAGCCACATACTTGTATTGAATTAACAAAGTAGAGCTTTCCAACTTCTGCAAGGTGTGAGTGCAGAGAACAGAGTGTGCATATTGGATTCCACAATTCCCTCTGTTTTTTTCCCTTTGATGTATTTTGGGTCACAGTGCAACTTCTTAGCCATAATATACAAGTGAATTTGAGGATTAACACATTATAATTGAGCAGTAGGGCAGGGCATTTTTTTTTTATAGCACCTGCTATGCGGTTCATTTGAGATGCTTGGTGTTTGACAGGTAGAGCTTTGATATTAATAATTTCTAGTTGATGGTATTTTTTGGGGGGTCATATAGGGAACTTGACCCATTTTGTCTTATAAATTTTCTGTATGACCGTTTTTGGTGTTTGTTAATGCAGAAAAGAGGAATGATGTACAGAATCCACAATTTATACGATGGTTGTATTTTTGATTATGGTTTATGGTCTGCACTAAAATGACAATACATTTATTAGGTTATGATTTAGAAAATGGCTTGTGTATCTTGAAAATCTGGCCTGTTTGTGACCCCCAAGAAATAGAAATGGACAGCCCTGGCCTAGGCTAAAGGTCGAAATGATGTCCACATCCACAATGCCGATGAATCCCTTTTGTAGCCAGTACAATTAGTTTAGAATAACTAAGCTGTAATAGGATCATGTGAAGACAGACCTGGAAATATGTAAAGCAGTGAGTTAGGCTAAATCAGAGAACATTAGTAAATAGTTTCCCAGCACATAAATCCTTGTCTAGGAATTCCTTGTTGCAGGCAATCCCTTTATTTTTGACTAGCTCTACAATTGCAAAGGTATTTCTGAAGCTTTTAAAAACAACATGACTGATCATTTTTGGGGTGTTCTTCGTAGCTATTGAGGCAATCTCAGGAATGTGTTTTTCAGGAGTTGCATCTGGTTGCACTGACCTGCCAGGCTTCTGCAGACTTTTGGCTGACTCTCTGGCATGCTCTTGCTACAGGACAAGGTTGGCGTTCTGTCTACTGCAAAGGAGAAACTTTCTTGCTTGAATACTTTTTAAAGTGCTTTCCAATAACAACATATTTACAGGTGTATTCCTCTTAAAATTCAGGGTTCGGGTATGAAGCAGTGTGCAGAACAGGACATTCATTAAAAATAATAGCTTATAGATATGTTGGCAGTTCTTGAATTTCACACTACTAGGACTTCCTACTAGATGTAAGGATGCCACATATGTAGACTAAATGATAAAATTATTGTGGACTTTTTTTTATTAGTCATTTTGAAAAGCCTGTTTGTAATATTATTGGAATGTTTCATTACACTAAAGTTGGTGGCATCACTTGCATATATTTGGTCCTCACTAAGAGCTTCAGTATCGTATATCGTGCAATAACCTTGCTATAGTTATGTATATATAACTAATGTGTTCTTATTTTAGCTGCTTTGGTTGTTTACTTTAATGTCCTAAAAATCAACAATTACGCTAGCAGAATGACCCAAAGAGAACATTAAGTGTAACAGAACAATTATTGTGAAGCCTTGTAAGCATCACACATGTGATAAGTCAGACGTCCATGTCTTATCAAATCTATTTTACGATCTCAATCTTCAGACGTCAGATTGTGACTTTGATCCGTGCAGATTTCTGTCCTCAGACAAGGTCAGCTGGCACACTAGACAATCGGCGCTACTGCGGCAAGGAGAGCCTTGCAGAATTATAAAGTCATCCAGTGAACAGCACTGATCTGTTTTTCCCCCTTTAGTGTCATTGCCGAAAAAAAAACATTTCAATGAGCACAAAGCATTTTACACATCCAGTCCCCAGCATCCCTCTTATTTATTGGTAATATATAAGAAGTTTTGTTCAGCAGCTTTTCTGTAAATTTAAAGAGTACGGAAGTAAACATTCCATTAGTTATATGTGTCGGGTAGTCTCACGGGACTAATGATGCCTAAAGCAAATGAAGCGCTTACAACCTAAATATGACTTGTCATAAACATAATGTCATGAACCAAACATGTTTTAGGGTGAATATGTGCAATGTTTATTTTGTAGATTCACAAGTATTTCACACATTTCAAAACTAATGTCAAGCTTAAAGCTGAACTCCATGTGTAAATACAAATGAAATATATATATATATATAGACTTTACCTTCAAAATGTAACCATGTTTAGCCAGTCTTCTGAGTGGGACAACAGAGAGCCACATTGGTCAGGTCATATCTTTCTGTTACCTCTTCATGGAAACAAGGGCCCATTGTTAGGGAGAGAGCATTGTGCAAGGTAATTCAACCCGATTGGCTCAAAAATCTGTCTTTTCCCACTGTGTAGAGAAAACTAAAACATGAAGGCATATATTAAGGTGTAATGTATTTTAGTATGTGATTGAATGATTCTGCCCTACTTGCTTTAATACGCTTGTGATGTTTAAATATTTGTGACGTGTTTTGACATATCGTGTTGTTTTACCTGGTCACTGCTTTTCTCATACAGGGCAAAGAAAAAGAGACACTAAAAACTCCCCTTGGCAGGAAATACTTTCCTTTTCCTTCTCCCTGCCATTTTGAACAAATGGAGAGTGGGCTAACACCACCAAGTTTCATATGTACTAGTCTGAGCTCCCAAAGTGCTATGCACACATTTCACTGCATTGGCCCAATCACAAGGCATCCAAAGCTGTCACAAGTATGGACACCCATACCCAAAATATCAGGTTTTTCATACCTGTCCTGGCAGACAAAGTTTGGTGAAAGCAGGGTAAGGAAATATTGTGATCCTGGGCACAGGGAACATAAACTGTATGTCTTCCCAAATAAAAGAAAATCATATTCCACATTTCTCTCTCAGAAATCTAGCAGGTGTCTTATTTTATGTAGTGAGATGACAACATGGCACCTATTCTGCACTGAACTCTCAAGCATGGTTGTCAACCCTGGCCAGTTATCCTCTATGCAGAACATCTCCCCTCTAGAGTTTTTTTTCTGTTGCCCCTTTAATAGTGAACCTGACAAGGATTCCAATGTAGCAGAGGCACTATGTTGTCATCTCAGACTGACAGGAACAGGAAGATAAGATCATACTGGATTTCTGACCGATTACCATGTACTCTATAATTGTACATTATCATTATTAATATTAAAGATTATATTTATATAACGCCCACATATTTTGCAGTGCTGTACATAACATTTATAAACAAACATTGAGTAATGCTCATAAATTTTAAGTTGTGCTAATTTCTCTAATTTACCTTTGACTGACCCTTTTATTTTGGCATTATTTTAAAGATATCTGTATTTAGAGAAATACAGAGGCCTTCATTGCTGACCTCTCCTTTAAAATATGCTGATCCATTTTCTTTATTATTTTCTGAGTCATTGGCCAAGAGCAAGTATCACATCAAGATTTCTGCGTTTATCATCTACATGCTTGTTCTGTGTCAGTTACTGAAAATATTAAGCACAGAGACACCCAGGGAACTTGCATTTGTAGAAGCAATGTCGGCCTAATATACCTCTCAGTATTGATTAATAAACATATGTCATGCTCAGCGTACAGTTGATCACGTTTCTTGCAGCATGTTGCAGTGTGAATTGTTCTCGGAGTAATAAGTAGTTATTAAGCTGACAGGATTTTTATGCGGTGTCCTGCGGTACAGCTCCTGTTTGCCTGCTGGCAGTGAGATGGACATGGTTGGATCGTGACGCAAAGCTCCCCGTGTTATGGACCTGTGCCAGGCTTGGCATTGTCCCAATAATATAAAAAGCACTCCTAATTTTCTCCAAGAGATGACTGTTCTGAATGCAGAAGGACATTGGCACTGAAGGAGTGGTGCCAATGTCCTTCTGTGGTACATATACTCATAATCTTACCTCTACAAACCTAAGATTAGACATCTTTTTTTTTTTTTTTACACTTCAAATCCTAATACTTTATTCTGCACATTTTGGTCAATACCATTCATGGTGTTGCTTATACAGCATCATCAGTGTATTATTAATCTTTATTTACACAGCACTGTACAACTAACAGATGAAAAATCTGCATAATAGATAAATGCAAACAATGATGCAGTAAAAGGAAAGACCCTGCCTAATGGTTTACCATTTAGGTTCATGGTGGCTAATTAGTGTTGGGTTAAGAGACAGATGATGGGTAGGAATGTTCGTAAAGGTGGAGTTTAAGGGCTGTTTTAAATGTGTGGAAAGTAGGAACAAGATTTAAACAAGCAAGGGATTTCCAGAGAGTGGGGACAGTTCTAGAACAGTCTTGGAGCCATGCATGGTAAGAGGGAATGAGTGAGGAAGTCATTATTAGGTCATTGGAGACGTAGAGGGCAGCTAGGGGTGTATTTGTGTATCAGGTCAGAAAGATTGGTGGAACAAGAGCCGTGGAGTGATTTAAAAGCAGAGCATGTGAGCTTAAATTGAATTAGTGAAATGGAAGCCAGTGTAGGGATTTGCAAAGAGAGGTAACAGTTACAGAGTGAAGGTTATATAGGAATATATTAATATTATTATTATTATTATTATTATTAATAAACAGGATTTATATAGCGCCAACATATTAGGCAGCGCTGTACATTTAATAGGGGTTGCAGACAGATACAGACAGTGACACAAGAGGAGGAGAGGACCCCGCCCCGTCCAATCTAGGAGGTGGGGGAAGTAACACAATAGGAGGGGAGATATGTAGACAAAAGAAAACGGGTAGGCAAGTTTGAAAAGATGGGTTTTCAGTGCTCTTTTAAATGAGCCAAAAGAAGGAGCAAGCCGAATAGGATGTAGAAGACCATTCCAGAGAGTCGGGGCAGCTCTAGAACAAGTCTTGTAGTTGTCCATGTGAGGAGGATATTAGTGGGGAAAACGTTAGTAGGTCTAATATAAGGTCCTATAAAAGTCTAACTGCAGCATTCATAGGTTGTAGAGGGAAGGAGTCTGGTTAGTGGAATGCCAGAGAAGAGGATGTTGGGGTAGTTGAGACATAAGGACCTGTACCAGGCGTTTGGTGTTCCCCAGGAACAGGAAGATTGTATTTTGGAGATGATGTGCAGATGGATTTGGCAGGATCTAGACATGTTCTGAATATGGGGAATGAGGAAGAGTGCAGAATCAAAGGTGACATAAAAGACAACGTACCTGTAGGACCAGATAACTGTGTCAATAACATTTACAAAGGTAACAGGGAAAGATTTTGAAGTGCTTTGTTTTATAATTATGTCTTTGAATGTACTAACCCACCATACTTTGGTCTTGTAATTTGGTGTTTCAGAAAACTGTATATTAACACCTAATGTAGACATCTTGCCATATCTCACATTCAGAAATCTTGACGTTGGACTAAATAATATGAAACTCTACTTTTAGCCCAGAGTTAGAATAAAACCATAGGGCCTATATCAATTTGCAATGTTTTAGAAAAAATTCAAAATTTGCTGCAGGAGCTGATGACCTTAACTTTTCTTTCTTCTGACCTACATTTAACTTGGCTCTTGTAGACTTGTATGGGGAGAGGAGCATAAAAATTCCACTGATGTATGCTCTACATTTTGACACATTAAGATTGAAACCGATCCATCCTGTAAAAGAGATTACCTACAATCAGGCCGTGCATGTTAAGTAGTCATTCTTTGTGTTACAAGTACTAAGGGTAACCACTACTGAAGAGTTTGATAGCTGATCCAACATCGGCCTGCATATCGCTACAGAGCAGTGGTCGCCAACCAGTGGTCCGCAGGAAAATGTTTGTGGTCCACAGAAAAATGTATACATTATTTCCAATTTTTATGTTTTATTAACAAACAACAACAAAATACTAATACTAATAACAAAAATATTATAATCTTTTATTCTGTATGAAAATTTTCACTTCAGTATTGTTTCGACTTTTACATATTAGCATTTGTGATCTCTGGATACAAGTTAGACTGAGGAGGCATTTTACTTAAACACATTTGCAGTGTTTATGTGATGGTAGTAGTAGTTAGCTGTTTTTTGTTTTTTTATTCTCTGATGTGGATCTGTTACTGAATACACTGTAGTATTTGTCTTGTGCATCATTGAGGAAAGGCAAATTGGGCAGGTTTGAGATTCATTCATTTTATACTCAGATTTAAAGCAATGTAGCAGTTTTGAGAATTTATGTTGAATACACCGCAAAAACATTGTCAGGTGCTGCAGCACTTTATGAGAGTGATCAGAGGTATTTGTGGGGCGTGGGGGCAATGGAGATTGGTTTCTGTCTTATTTGACCAGGTGAGTGGTCCCTATGTAGTGCGCACTTTTTAGTTTGATGGTCCATGGGAATTGCAGAAGGAATCCTGGGTCAACATGTATGAGCCAGACACCTTTTACAATGTTACTAAGGAATGACAGATAATGGTAAAAACACAAAGATTCAGATGTTCAGCATCTGTATTCTGGCTTGAAAACAACAGTCTCCAGCTGTGGGCCTCACAGCACTATGTCACCAGCTTGTTTTGAGGCTCACCAGCCCAGGTGGACTTTTATGAAGTAAAGCCAGAGATCTGGAATATGTGGTAAGATGCCCAGAGGACCTCATCAACATGCATTTATTCATCCTAAGCAATTACACAGCCATTCTTGTTGTAATGGCATTTCATGTACGCATCTCTGCTGCTGATATGTATATCAGTCTGAAAGCTCTTTGACTACCAATGTTATTGCTACAAAGGAATGCTCTAATCCTCAGTCAGCGCTGGAGGGGAGGCTGTGTACAACAAAGTTCCAGTACATGATATCCAGTCATGCTGTTTATATCTGCTTTAAAATCATATTCAATAAAATTACTTTTATGCAGTGGAGTAGTAGTTGTGTTTAATTCTTTTACAAAAATACAACTTTTTCTGTTCTCATTTTCTGAGACAATTATAATAAATTTGACTTTGAGGTTCTTAAATTTTATTGTTCACGGTCTTAAAAAAAAAAAACCTACCACTTTGCTCAAATTCTGTTACTAGCTGACACAGTAATCACAGGCAGGGGTGGTGGACCCTCACCGGCCTGCTTAGCAGGGACATGTGCGAGGTGCAGAATATAAGAAACCGGCTTCCCTGCTTCAACAGCACACCCTGCAAAAAGTGATTGCAAAAAGACAGGTTACTCTCTCCCGTACAAGCAGGGGCTGGTAATTGCCGATTGGATAGGACCAATGCATAGTACAAGAGCAAAAGGCAAGAGAGTAGTCAGACGAAGCAAGGTCAAGGCAGGTGGCAATGAAAACTAGTCAAAGCCTGGGTCAGTCTACCAAAGAGTCAGGATCAGGAAATGCAGACAGGAACCTGGAAGCAGGACCTAGAAGAACTTTCTCTTCAGGCAACAACCTGTTGCCAATTACTTTCTTAAATAGGGGAGGTCACATGGACAAATGGAGATCATGTGACCAGCAGTTAACAGAACCCACTAGTACAGAGAGTGCTGGAGCAGAGGCGGCTCAGGTGGAGCTCACACTTACACCAGCAGTTGTAGCTTGTCTGTGGAAAATTCTGGGGTTATCTGGGGTAAAAGGGCAGCTCTCATGAGTCACATGATTCCAGACCAGGAGGTAACCAGTGGATAGGGTTACGGGGCAAAGCTGCTGCTGGTGGTTGTAGAGGAGTGCAAGCAGGTGATACGGTTGAGGGCACAGATGCCCTGAACTTGAAGGAATCCGTGACACTAGCCCACCACCCAGCAACCTATATTTTTTTTTTCTTGACTACTCTCTTGCTCTTTAACAGCTGTTGCAAATTGGCAGAGTGCTTTTAAGTTGAACTAAACTTGGAACATACTTCAAATATTCAAACAGAGATTATCTTCAATGAAAACTGCATTTCAAAAGGATGTTTGGAACCAGTGTTCTAGGCAGCTATGGGTATCTTAACTTTTCTTGTTAGTCTCCCTGGACTATGCTCCTTCCACTTTTTAAGTCTCCTTGTTGGTTGTTTATGTGATGAACCTAAAGAACAGCTCTTCAGGTGGGAAGGGAGATGCCAAAAGGACAAGATCTGCTTGAAAACTCAGTAGCTTAGTTATCTGGGCAGGTTGAATACTCATCAAAATTTTAGTAAACTGCTGTGTTTATCATATCATCAGATAATTATTAAATGGCTTCTTCCGCTTTGTTTACTGGGTGCTCTCTGCAACCTCACATGGAATGATTTAAAGCAGACCAAAAGAAAAAAATGTATCTTACCTTTACTTTTGAAAAGCCCGGATCCATGTACAATCCACATCAAGCTTGTACTGTGCTCTCTTGGCTTATTTTTTAATTCCAGGCCTCAACATTCTGTCCAGTGCCACAATCATTTTTTTTTTTTTTCCCCGGGTTGTTCTTAACATCTGATCTCGCATTGTGCAGGAGTGACTCCCGCCGCCGGGGTATATAGGGAACATTTACCCTCTCCTCTGGAGCAGAGGGAATTCCCTTCAGGGAGCCACAGCAAGAGGAGGCTCAAGAGCCGCATGCGGCTCAGGTAGTTTGTTCCGGCTTATCCTGGCCAGAAGCGTTAGGTCGGAACAAACTACCAGCTGCACCGTATCTTGCCTAAAGGCCAAAGTTTGCCGACCTCTGCTCTAAATGTAAAAAAAAAAAAAATTTGCTTATCCAAAATGTGCTTATCACACTGCACATGCCTGCAGTCATGCTGTTTACATCTGCTAATAACACATTCCTGATCTCAGGCATGCGCAGAAGGAGCAGCCCACAGCTTCCTGGGATATGTGACACAAGTATCCCAGGGGCTCGAGTTTCCCATTCAGTCTTTAGGGGACCTAATCAAAAAAGTAAGAAAAAGGATTGCCACCCTTTTACAGAATGTTGAAAATGATAGTTCTGCCCTAAATTACCAGGGAGTTGGATGTTCCTACATAACAAATGCAATTTGGAAAAATACACCCTATGGTAGAAATAAAGCATGTTTTAGCCAAAATTTTGACTTTGGTAAATAGGCTGTATTTGTGCAAAAATTTATTCTGACTACTGTAACATTCTCCTCTCTGGTGTTCCACTAACCCGGCTCTCTCCTCTACAATCTATTATGAAAGCTGCAGCCAGACTCATCCATCCTTCCCTCCGCTCCTCTTCTGCTGCATTTCTTTTTATTTTTATTAATTGCCATCCATTTCACCTGAGAATGAAATTCAAGCTCCTGTGCTTTCAAATCCCTACACAGTTCTTGTCCCACTTACCTTTCTGACCTGATAAAAAAATACTCCTCTAGATGGGCTCTTCGTTCCTTCAATGACCTAATACTGACTTCCTCACTCATAACCCCATTACATGCATGGCTCCAAGACTTTTCTAGAGCTGCCCCAGCTCTCTGGAATGTGAATAGGACTCCTCATCCTATTTGTCTTGCTCCTACTTTCTGCTCATTTAAAAGAGCACTCAAATCCCCTTTTTGCAAACTTGCCTACCCATCCTCTTCTGTCAGATCTCCCCTGCTATTGTGTGTGACTTTCCCCACCTCCTAGATTGTAAGCTCTTCTGGGCAGGGCCCTCTCCTCTTCATGTGTCACTGTATCTGTCTGTCATTTGCAACTCCTAATTACAGTACACCGCTGCAGAATATGTTGACCCTTTATAAATCCTGTTCATTAATAATAATACATTCTGTGCATTTTACCTTCTGTACTCTTCTTCTCAGGGATTTCCTATACCTCAGCACTTTGTAAACTCAAATGAGCTTAAGGTGGATCAATTTTCTTTAATCTTGCTACTGCTACTCCTTCATCTATCGGTTGTGATAAGCAGGCTCAGTGTCTTATAGTGAGGTGCAGGTGGGAATGGGCCAACACTTTTTTGCAGAAACCTCTGGTGAGAGAGACTGCATTGCATTCTGGTGGCTACTTTACCTACTTTAGAAAAGGAAAATTAATTTTTAAAACAATAACTAGACATGCTTTGCAGTAGTTTCTATTTTTTTTTTTTAGATGTATTTTAATTAGGTTAATGCACCACAGAACCGCAGAACTTAAACTAAAAGCAAGTCTCTATTATTTTGTGGAGAGAATGAAATTCCATACCCACATAAACACGCAGCATGGTGTACTGACTTGCTATAAACAGCGTGGGCTATATGTTCTGGCATCTGGTTTATAACTTTAGTACTTTTGTCAGTGGGGAAGAGTATCCACTTGATCCACATTACACATCTGTAGTATATCAGGCAAGTGTTCTGCATACATTTCACTCCTCGGACAAAGCAGGATTTGGGGGTCTATACCCCTAAGGAAACTTGTGGTTTAAGTTTTTGGTAGATGCTAAAGAGATAAAAGGAATGCTGTATTCTTCACAGTGTTGGTTTTTAAATCTAAACTTGGGCAAACTGCTAAATACACAGCAAAATTTCCTGCCAAAAATTAGTATTTCTTACTATCCAGTTCTGAGATTTTTGTAGCTCTGCCACAAAGCACATCCCTCATAGGAACCGCAAGATGCATGAACGAGTGCTGTAAATACAGCACCGTTCTGCTGTATGGAGAGGGGAGGGGGAGAGCGACGGAGCGGCACCCTGCTGCGCGCTCTCCCCCTTCCCTTGCATTAGGATCGCTCATCGTTCACCGTCCGTGGATCCGCCAGGACGGATCCACGGACGATGAACGACCTGGGCTGTACACATGCCAGATTCTCGCCCGATATCTGGCCGATGCCGATTATCGGGCATGAAAAATTTGACGTGTGTATGCAGCTTTACAAACGAATCTCACTCTCTCCTTTTAGAATACTCCCTGCACTGTAGAACAACTGATTGATTGGCTCCTTGTCCTGACATTACCAGGTTCCGACTGTCACCAACATTTATTGGCAGTATTAGAGAAGCAGACATTATTAATACACAAAGTAGCACAGCAGCATCATTATAGAAATAAACTAAAAATTGTTGACTGTTAAATCAACAGTGAAACATATTCCTAGCTGTATGTATGTTGGTGATATATATTTGTAAGATCCCTATGGTAACAGAAATTTGAAAAATGAACAATCCTAAAAAGCAATAATGTTAAAAGAAAGTTGTATCTCTTCTTATTAAAAGTAGAATTGAACCTTTTTATACTCGCCAATCCCACCCTTTGCAGGGTGCCACCACCTTTTTGCTTCTTCACTTAATCCTTACAATCTTCGGCCATCTTAATTGGCTGAGCTGGGATGACATACCTCCCATGCAGGCGCATTGGAGTTCATTAGGCCCCGGAAAATACAGAGGAAGCCCGGATTGTCAGGTATTGTGGCAATGAAAGCTCAGCATGTGCATACATTAAGAATGAAGGTCAAGATAGTGAACCATCATTGTATGTGATGTGTATTACTACACATAATTGGCAAAACACTGTTTGAAAGTGCCATTTTTAAAAATCATTATTTTCATGAAAGAACCTTTAATATGTTTGTGAAAGAGAAAAAAACTATTCACTTATATTTGCACTATGTTTGTGAAAGAGAATAAAGCTATTCACTTATATTTGCACTATAAGTTAAAACAGAGATTACCTATACTTTACTGCACTATTTATAGCCACATTTATTAGATTACATAGTATGTTTCCTGGGAACCACTAATATTCATGACCTGACCATCAACCATATATACTCAAATATAGACTTAGATTTTTCTTATTTTTATTTTTTTGGTTCTCGAAAATGCCATTGGAAAAAGAATCCCAGTTTAAGCTTTGGTAACACCACTTGATGATTCTGTGTCCTCATGTAAAGTGTGTAACAAATTTGTGCCATTCAATATATTATTACAGTTTGTTGCACATTTTTATTGAGGACACAGAGCCATCTATTGGTGGACAACAGTAGAGTACAAACTCTCATTTAAGAGCAATCTTTTATAAAAAAAAAATATATATATATATTTTTTTTTTTTTGTTTGTTCCTGCTAAGTACTAAGGGCAAACTGTAAGAACAGTCAGGTAGCAAGAATACCTAATTATCACCATAATAGGAGTTAGAGTCTGAAATGCAATTATTAATAAATAGCCTAATAATAATAATATTAGAAATATAGATGTCTAATCCATTAATGAAATTCATGAATGAAACCTAGGCCAAAATCCACTGATCATTATACCAGCCATGGTTACCTCCACTTGATAGTATCAAAGTCCTATTACCATGTCTGAGGGTACCAATGTCCCAGCTCCAACCCTTTCATGCATGGTGTCTAAAATTATATACAAGCATTTTATTTTCATGGTAGTGACATTCAGAAGTGCTTTCATTCTGAACCCCTTCACAGCACGTTCTATGTATAATTCTAATCCGTCCTGATCATTCCAAGTACATGACTGTATGACTGTCCTTACTCATGTTAATTAACTTATATTTTTTTATCAGGTAAATTGCTTTTCCCGCATTACATTTTCCATGTGCATGGTTAGCCTGCTAACGCCCCACTTTAATTGTTTCTTTTAACTTTTATCACATAGAAAGTTTTTCTCCTTGTACAGCCGGAGTCATGAACTGAAATGCAGGAGAGGTCAGGTGCCAAGTGAACAGTCTGATGCTTCATGTGATTACCAGACACTGTTTATTACTTATGTAAATAGCAGCAATCTGCCTCCTGGCACAGAGTATCCTCCCACTTCATTGCCAGTCTGTGCACCTATTAACAGTTTATTGCTCTTAGCTTTAAAACCCAATCTTTGTAGTGACCTAATGAATAAAAAGTAACGTCTACCAGTAGTGTGTACAGTGTTTTGTTGCTTTTGCTCCTGACTTGTTTAGGAACAGCTAGCAAAGAATAAGTGTCAGTTCAGACTTTGGCTGAACTAATGCAGTTGTATTATGATAGAACATGGCAGACCACATTGTGCTTTGTGGTGCACAGCTTTGCTAAAAATACTACCTGCACTATTTTTGTGCAGTTGGTATGTTAATGCACTACATGGATGTAAATAAGCTCTAAATCAAAGTCACCTTATTTACTCTGAAAATCAAATATATATATTTATATAGAGCAATTCCTGTTCTGCTGCATTTACCTACTGTTCAAGTCAAAGGAGACAAATTTTAATGTCTGACTTTCTACTGATTCTGATTTTATTGTACACAAGCCCTACTTTCCTAGGTAACTATCTCTATGAATGGCACCAGCAAGGCCTGCAAACCTTGGCTGGCCAGCACAGATATTAATATAATATTATAATTAGTACTATTGCCTCCAGCTGCACCAGTGGCCCCTCAGACCATTTTGTACAGTAAACTGAACTCTTTTGCAAGTTGTTGGTTAGTCAAAGGTTAGTAGTTAGGTTAAAGTTAGGACTAAAGTTTTATGTATAGGTGTATCGACTTCACCTTATTTTAATGATATCTTCAAACATTGGTTTTCCGCTTACCTTCTGTCTCAGTGACCGGGGGACAAAAGCAACAAAAACTCAACAGGAAGGCGTATACCTCACTATTGTATCCAATACTGAAAAATATTGACTTTTTATGTACAATTGTAAGGCTTTATTGAGACTATATTTGGGAATAGTATTATGGTTGGTTTACTACATTATCGTACAAACAAAATTGTTTTAGGAAAAAGGAGGATTGTACTAATCTGTTTGAAGAAATAATCCTAATGAAATTTAGTCTAAGTTTAGAAATAATGCCAGGCTTCACAAAGGACTAAACATTTAATAATTAATAAAACAATGCAGGGTATGCTAACCATGAAAATTTGTCAGGACGTTATGCTACCTGTGGTACCTAAGAAGTAGTTAAGAAAAACAATTGCACCTTGTGCTGGTAATAAAACTACTGAGCAGCATAACAATGTTCACTCTTCCTCTTTATATTTTTATTCTTGTGCCCAGTCTGCACTGGGTTAATTTAGAAGCAATTTTTTATACCCTTTACGTGCTACTTGCTGAAGTGAAGAGCTTAAGAAAATCTGGCTCTGCTTTTATTAGGAGTCTTAAAGATCAAAAAACACTTCTTTTTTAGTAGATCTCAAAACCTTTGATGGAATTTTGGCTTCCACCATGTAGTACATTTTTTTCCTTAGCGTGCCTCCACCTATCTGAAATATTCCATGCTTTGTTTATATTGCTATGAAGGAGCAAACCAGCCACCAGCTACACACATTTAATGTTACAGGCAGAGGGCCACTTCTCCAAACCAGCCGAGCTGCTCTTAAATATTATCATGTTCAGATAACGTCAGAGGAGCCTGTGGCTAGATTGGGTAAAATCAGCCGATAAGCGTAACTAACAAAACATCACCGAGTGCAGCTGATTCAGCCGTGATTTGCCACGGGCAGAAGTGGTTTCATGTCAGATCTTATTGTGTAGTTTGAAATGTTTTTCCATGATCTATCACGCTTTAACACAAATATGGGGAACAAGGCTGACATCAGAGCTTGGAATGACATTAGGTTAAATTATGTTAGTATACACTCCGAAACATCCATCACTTACTTATAGTTAAAAGGCTTAATTCCGATAGTGAATCTCAGGGTAACGGAGTCAGGGTAAGGAGGAAATCATCAGAGATGAATGTAGTGATAATATGAAACCTAATGTTCTCTAGGGTGAAAGAAAGTTGAACATCATACTAAGATTACTTACACTAGGGGGGACTTATTTCTGTCAGCATGCCACAACATGGTACCAGCCTTTTTTTCTTTCTTTTTCGTTTTATACTTTGGCAATGTCCAAAAAAAAAAAGTTGAGCTGTAAGTGAAGATTGTTGTGGCTCACTCAGCTTTTTCTATCCCTTGGTACAAGAGGTATATTAGAGGTACCCTCTATGTTTCCTTTTTCTGTTCTCCTCAACTCTCTCATTTGTTTGAGTTGCTTACTCACATTCTGTTCAGAGGGAGCAGGACCTTCTCCTTATCTGTATGGTGTTTGGCAGGTGTATGGACCTGGGAATTTAAGGAAGGCTTTCCCACCACCTAATATATTTGGTTTTACCATCTTCCAAATCTACAATATTCTTTTTCTGGGGTGAACTTACACAAAATGTCTTGAGAGTATATAGGCATGTTTGCAGGAAAAGTAAAGATAAACTTGTATTTGTGCCATATTTTGCCCAGGGTAATCTTAATACAAAAAATGTATTTCTTTCCTAAATATAATACAGTAGGAATAAGTACATTTATGGCACAAGATGCAGATCTAGGAACTAAAAGATCAGTCATTATTGTATTAAAAAGATTTTAAAAATACCATAAAGTCAACAATTTGATACACAGTGGCCTAGCAAATAAATTAAATGGAACTAAACATCTTTTTTTAGTGGTCAGGACAGGAAGATTTATGCTTTCATTGAAATAATATCTGGTGATCCTTCCATGAAGATCCCTGTTTGTGGTGTTAGTGACTAAAATAAATTGTATTGCCTTACCATTACAAGCATATTTTCTGGTATATACTGTATGTCTTATAGATTTATTGTTGTTGTTTTTTTTCTAGGTAAGGCCAACAACAGAGTCCTGACGAAAAAGGTATGAACATTCAAATCTACGTAGAATGCTTGTAATACACTTTTTCCTTACATAAATATTTATAATACTCACATCATCTTAAAATCAGATGTGAGGAAGGAAATGCCTGATGTTGCTTCCATACCGCCCTAGTAAATAGTGGTTGACTAAACACTGAAACATGAGAAGAATGTCATATTTCCTATGCCATTTCATTTGGCTGACATAATACTCATATAATTGTGGCCTGATATTCTTTGCATATATCCCATTTGACTGTGGCTTGTGTTTAATGACGTAATGTTTATGCTATTATAACACTTGATATTTGTCTAGTATCTCAAAAAATTAGGAGAACAATGCCTCTGTGAAGCTTCTCCTTTATTTAGGTCATGCTTTAGCTCAAGGATGGGCAAAATTTTGGTCCAAGGGCCAATGAGTTTTACAATTTGACAGATGGGCCAGCCCTGTATTAAATGGATGGAAAGTGTTTTGTATGAACTGATATAAGTTACGTGTAAATTTACTTAAAAAAGGAAAAACAATTCTAATTACATTTAATTTCAGTGAGAACAGTGGTGTTGGTCACCCTTTTGGTCCACCCTGTGGACAATTTTCTTTATCAATATTTGATGGGCCAGATTAAAAAGCCCAAAGGCCATGGTTTGCCCATGCCTGCTATTGCTAGTAGTAGATAATAACACTCAGCTGGACTTGTTCTGTGATAGCTTAGATATTTCATAGCTTATGGAGGATGCGTCTTCAGTACTAAAGTCTGTCAACTTTAAGTTCATTGGTCCCAATTGCAACAGCTATAACCCTACCTCCTCAAATTCTTCCTGAAGAAAAGTGACTCACCTAAGAATCTGCCTGTTAGCCATATCCAAGGATGGCTTCTGTGTAAGAAATGGACTTCTTGTATAGGGGCATCCAGTCAGGGCCTTGGACAGAAAGATCTGGTTCTTTTCCATGCCTAACAGATGTGGGATCAAGGCAGTGACTCCAGGAGAGAAGGAGTATTAGGTGGTAGGGTGAAAAGTTAGACATTTGTGATAGCAGGTATATTAAGGGCCAGGGATTTTTTTTTTTTGGAAGAAAGACTTAATGAAACATTATATTACATGTTTAGTAACCAGGATATGATTAATGTATGCATAATATCACTAGTTGGGCACATTTGGATTTCCATCAACCACCATTGCAGAGTAATTGTGTTTTTGATTAAATCGCCTTATATTATCATATACTTAATTCACAAAGCTAGGCAGTGACATGTCAACATGTCCCAAGAGTACCTCCTTTAAAAAAATGATATTTGCCAATCAGAGTGCGCCTTAAATATAAATACTTATCCTTGTCTTTATAGTTTTGCAGTTGAGCCTAATATGTTTCAATGGCGTTTTTACTACCGTGTTTCCCCGATGATAAGTGTACTGTAGTCTTCTTCATGGGTAAATAAGGCATCCCCCTGAAAATAAGCCCTAGAGCATATTTTGGCCTTCAAAAAAAAATAAGACAGTGTCTTATCATCGGGGAAACAGGGTAGTAGATAAATAATGTGAAAGCTGTCAGCATTCCTCTCATCTACCTTGTAAGGGATTCATGACTGACACAGAAAATCCAGATTTGCAGTGGGACCACCACTGTCCCAATGGTCACTTTAGGGTTCATATATTGCACACCTGTTGTGTTGGGGAACGGAAAATATTTATTTGCCACCACCTGCTCTCTAATGTAAATTCAATTGTTTCTAAAGGAGTTTGATGGCATGCTTACCCAGGCCGCTAAAGCAAAACCAGGTGCAACGTTGTTCAGAGATTTAGGTGATAAAGGTAAGGTCTGCTTTTTCTTACGTAATTTTTCTAATGTTAACTACACGAGCGTTCTAATCAATGGTAACTTCACACATTTGTTAAAAAATATATATTTTATATCATTTTTTTAACTACGTATAAAACATTTTTAATATAAACAAATAATAAAAAAAAATCTTGTTCAGGTGTAGTTGCTGACTATGGACAACAATGGTATCCACCCTTGTGAATACTGTAATTCCAGTGCCAACAACACTTATCAAGAAACAAGCCAGTAAGGGCAACATTAACAATACCTGTTCTGTGTTAGTGACTGTACATAAAAATGGGGGTATATATATATATATATATATATGTGTGTGTGTGTGTGTGTGTGTGTTTTGTTTTAATGTTTTAAAATAGTGCAATTAAAGTTCAATTACACAGCTAGCAATCCACTCTATATACTGTACATATATGTACTGTATAAACTGTACATATATAAACAGTACATGTATGTACAGTAAAACTGACTGTCAAAATGTCATTTTATGTAACCATTCACCCTTTGCTTGTCTGCAATTACAGTTACTCGTGAGGTGCATAGTAACACATTACCATTATCTTCTACTGAATCTGGGTTAACACTTTTCACTGTGGGCAATATTCCAAAACTTGCGCGTCATTGATTCCTTATGACGTTCTACACAAGTGCATTGCAGTGCACCATAAGACAACTTGCAATAATGCAAATAAAGAGTTTAAAAAGGGATTTTGTCACTAAATTAAAAATATAAAACATACCATATGCAGAACGTTTATAATTGGGGTAATGAAACTGGAGAAAAAATAGTCACCTATACATATGTGCAGTCACAACTATCTACCTACTGTTTTAAATTGTACCTGTGCCTAGAAACCCTACAAATATATGAATATGTAAACATACAATTTACAAGCAGTAAAATAGCCCCAGGACATTTGGTTTCTGATCTTTCTAGGGGCTCTTAATCTACTTTTTTTGCATATTTAAATCCTTAGTATTCATTAAGTTTCTGACATCTTAGAAACACCTGCTGGTTGTTTACATCTTATCTATTACTTCTATGTCTTTTATTAGCAATATAGAGAAAGCAGGCAAAGAGACTGTTTATAACAGGCATTATAAGGTTCCAACTCCTGCCATATATCTTTTCTCTAATTAATTGCTGATGTCCCTGCAAACATTTTTTTGAAAGTCAGGTTTACCTTACAGCTAGGTATGCTCTCTTTGTGACAGTTCTTGGAAACTGGCTATTCTGACACCAGACTGGAGATACAGGGTCTATGTGTACTACATATATGCTGGTATTGGGTTTTAAACATGGCTCCCTTGTTAGACCAGGGTGGTTGTCAGTGTTACCAATGCATGATACTTCTTAGGGAGGCAGCTATGAGGGTAAACGCTCTGTGGCAGGACTAGTAAGTTCACAGGAGTCATGATACCAATATATCTGCAGTATCCCATCTGCCATTTAATTCATTCTTTGTCTTTTCTATCGTTAGAGCCAATTTTATATTTTGTCTTTTTAGGGGTAACTGATTTCTCCAAATTTCCTAATAAAATGCCATCGGACTAATATACAATAAATTTTGATTATTTTTCTATTCAAATAAGCAGTGTCATGTACTGAATTGAAATAGTTAAAGTACAAATGGCTGTAAATGGCCATGTAACAGAATAGTCTTTCATTTTTTCTGAAAGGTTATCTTTTGTTCCCCTTTCTGCGTACATCTGTGCATATTTAAATTTCACACTCAGAAAGGTCACAAATTAGTCAGCATTCTATAGATAAGTGCAGTTTCAGCTTACAGGCGGCTAATCCTGTAATTATAAAATATATCTGATGGGCAATTTATTTCCCAGTGTGAAAACACCCTTTCTCCTGCTGTAAAAATGTAAATCTTTAGAAGCTATAGTGTTGCAGTATATACGGTTTGCAGTTATTCTATATTTTTATAGAACTAGTAGTCAACCATGACAAACTTTGTGAGGTTGCATTTAGCATGATGTGTAGCTAACATGGCCCATCATGTACTCAGTTTGGAAAAATTCCAGCCTATTCTGTACAGCACATGCAGTTTATGTTCATTAATATAATTGTATATATGGCTTTTTTGCTGGGTACACTTCTATACCCATGTTAGAAAGTTTACAATCAGAAAAGGCTAATTTGCCATGATGCAACACATCAACATTTCTTTTTATATAAGCTCTTCATGTTGCGTGTAGTGATAGCTGATATGATGGGCCTGATTTATTAAAGCTCTCCAAGACTGGTGAAGATGCACTATTATGGGTGAACCTGGGTGATCCAGAAGATCTGATCTATACCCTGTGAGGTTATTAGTACAAAAAAAGCCAATCAACTGTACTTTTATGGGAAGCAAGAAATAAAAGGATGTAGCAACTATTTTTTATTTTAATTGTATATTTTTGTTTTGAATTAGGCCAAATGTCCACTATGCCAGTGCCCACCTACTCTCCCATCGCAGGTCTGAGCCAGGAGATGTGATCCGCGACTCTGGCTAGTGCGCCCTCCCAGCGGGGTCCTTCTCCCCCCGCATGGGGGAGCACCAGCCAGAGCCACAGACCACCGGTTGGTAACCGCTGCTCTGGGCCACCCAAAGGTTCTCAAACCAAGTTGTTTGGTTTTCATACATTGGTTTTAAAAATGATGATGGCGATAGAATGATACTTGTCTTGAGAAACATTTGAATCATTTTACCAGCGTTATAGTTTCCTGAACTGGCTGTGTTGACATCTTTGCATGTGGTTACACTCGTATCTTAATGCAAGTTGCGTTAGGCAGGATTATCAACCGGAGTCCTCCCAGAAGTTGCTACGAGTTTCTTAAGCAGTAAGTGAGTTCTGCTTCTCAGATAAGAATCCACCAACATAATTTTATTTTTTGAATCTAAAAGGGTATTTTATTTGTCCCCTTGATGTCCAGTGTTTGGAGGCCTTTTTTCCACTAACCAACAGTTTAAGGAAGACCTTTTCTCACCGACTGTCTGTATAAATGTGTCATTCATCCACTGATTAATGATCTAAAGGATCCTGACCATTTATGTAGGAAAACATTTCACTTTCTAGCAATATAGGGGGGCCCTTTACTCACCACTAATATGAGGTAGTACTTTCCCGACCATAACCGTAAGAGTTATTGCCCTTACATCCAAAGTGAAGGTTACAACACTCACCACTGGTGTCCATCTTACTTGACAATCAACAAAGGGCAACATTGTTCTACAGGCCAGCAAAGACCTGTGATATTCACTGCATTTTTTTTACTGCCCATGATTCCTATTACTTTTTTATGAATATTAAAAATAATTTTCTTATGTAAAGTTCCCTTTTTTGTCAAATACATTAGATATGCCACATTTTTATTTTTCATTTAATCCTATATCTCAAGTACTTACTTTACTGTTCAAGCAAACGTGCTATAAGATGTAGATAAAATATTTATTATTGCCAGGGGTACCCTGTGACCTAAATGTCATTTTAAGGGTTCATTCATGTGGAAAAAAAATTAAAAAATAAGAGGGGAGTTAGATTTTTAAATAAAACCACCCCTGTCCCTTTTACAAGATGCACTACATGGTAGTTTATTGCTGTGTGAAGAATTCTGAAGTGAGGGTGTGTTTTTCTAATATTTGATAAAACTAAAGTTAAGTATTTTTCATTATGAAGTGTTTAATAAAATTTTCACTGGTGATCCAGACACTTCTTCTAAAGAGAGACTGTTCTGCTCCTGTCTACTTATTGTTCCCCTGTGTTACCCCCTCTCACAAAGGAGACCACAACTTTACTCTGACAACTGTTGTCATTGACAGGAAACTAATCCTGGAGTTCATACAAATATAATTGACTATACAATGCAAAATGGTAAAAAAAAAAAAAAGATAAATTAAATGTAGTAAATTAAATATCCCTTAGTAAGGTGTTTTGGGAAATAACTGAAATGTATTGGAGGACATTAACCATGTTATATTCTGCTGCAACAAGCTTCCCCTCAAATGCTGACTGCAACCCCTCCCACAGCAGCATTATGCTGCATTTTGTGAAAAAAAAAACATACTTAATGCAGTTCCATCTCAAGGAATTTGTGGGGGCCTTGACATTTTCTACTTTTTGTAAGACTCCCAGGTATTTTTTATTATACTGAAAAATAAAATTAGAATTGGTATTGCTACTACCTAATGAGAAATGCTGTCACAAACCAATGTCTTTTCTTTGTCTAATAATTTGGCTCATTGTAAACGGAAGTAAATTATGTTTACTTCGCCATAAGCGGTATTTAAACATGCCACACTGAAATGTCTTCTGTACTATATAAGCTTCAGCTGAGTGATTAATCCCACTAGTGCCTGTGAGGTTTTGAAATGTGTCTCAGCGTTCCCTGACAGACTGGGAATGAGACTTGCTTTTCCCAGCCCCTTACTTTACACCCTAGATGTATTGAATTTAGTGCTGTTTATGTAAGACTGGAAAAGAAGTTATTTCTTTTTATGACTGGGACGCGACACCTGTGCATTAACAAGCCCTTTTTTTCAATTGTCATTCTGAAATTTTCTTTTAAGAGGTTGTATTCACCTTGTGTGAAGGACATGATCATGCAGCAGAGAGGGAAAAGTCTCTTTTTGGCAGCAGGCCTGCAGTGCTATCATTACAGTCATGTAACTATTGCAGACTTGTATGTTTCCAAAGCTGTTCCAGGTTGCAGATTTAACTGTATGTACAAAGGAAGTTAAAGCCCTTTGAAGTAGTTGAAATGCACCTTAGGATATCATGCAAGCAAATAAACACAGCAAAATGAAAGCATTTTTAATGCAGCATCAGAACTGTCTCTGTATTATGCATTAGCCTTTTTGTAACTTGATTACATGTGTGTGATGTGCCTTTCAAATATACCTCAAACATGGAATAACTGCCCATATACATGAACTCAGTTTATTGATCTGTAAGGAAATCTGTCATTAAGCAAAAGGAATGTGGACGCTAAACAATTTATTAATAACAAAATCATCCTAGTTTATTAAATAGAGTGGGAAAGTCCTAGTACAGAGTTGAGTTGTCCATCCTCTTTATCAAGGGGCCCGATTCCTTTTTTTCCAATACATATAGGGCCAAAATGACTTTTTTGGCCTTTCATGGGTCTGGAGTGTGTAGTGTGCATAGTGCATTTGGCAGGAATGTGTAACGTACAGAGTGTAAGGGTCACAAGCAAAGTTTCTCAAATAGGGTTGCTTTAGCAATGAGTAATGTGTTTCAATCACCACTGGCACCAATTATCGTTTTGGCTATCTGTAAGTGCGACATTCTTCCCCCGGACAAAAATGTAACTTGCATTCCATCCACTGACCACCATGAATTATAGATATTATAAATACTGTCAGGGGTTTCATAAGACCTGAAATGTGTTTCAAAGGTTTCCCCAAAAATATAAGGGTTGAGAAAGGCTGCTCTATAGTATTGCCAGTATAATATATGCAAATAAGGAGTTTTCTGTGCTTTTGCCTGTGTTTTTTTTTTAATTTAATGGCAGCACTTGCTGTACAGTACTAATGTCTGATGGACCTTTTCTGGATGCAGGTTCCCTTTAAACAATTTGATCTTTTTTGGTTACTAATTTAAGGTCTGCTAAATACATCTTTTTTTGTGTGTGTGAATTTAAAAGGCTTTAAAAAATGATTTTTCCAAATACTTGATGTAAACAGTTCATTAACTGAATAAAATATAAGTACCTTGGTCGTATAATATTATTATTTCAGTGAGTTTAAAATGTAAAAAAATAAAAAACGTGGGCACTGTATTACTTTTTGTTCTTTACAAACATGAGAACTTGTTTTGCTCAGTTGAAGTGTTGAGGATAAGTATGAAAAATGTGAAACCTATCTGCCTTGCTTTTATTTGTGTAAATGTGACATTGTAATGTAAACTGCAGTGTCACAAATAAAAATGAGCTGTAATGTCTGCAGAGCGTGTCGTGTGATTGTGATTACCAAGAAAGAACGCTGTTGTCTGATCCTCTGTCTGTTCTCTCCTACAGGACTCATCTCCTACACAGAGTATTTATTCCTGCTGACAATCCTTACAAGTATGTATTTCTATTTATTCTAGAAAAATACAACCACACTACAGATTCTGATGTATTTGTGTATTGTATGTGCAGCCTATGATGTGCAGCCAGGTGTAATGCTATTCTGTAATGGGTGTATGTAGATTTTTGCTTCTGCAGACCCCTCAAACCCACTCCCCCAGCAACTTTAGTGACGATATCATAACGTGGGACCATATCAAGACGAAGAAAACCTTGGACAACGCGGGACTGTATCGAAGACAGCTCCAGAGCATTCTGCGGACAAAACATAGGAAAAAAAATGAGAACAGTAATCAAAATAACAATCTTACTTTTTTTTCTGCAGATTGTTGTTTTTAAAGATCTTTTGTTGTAAAGACAATACTTACACATAACTTTACTACAATGTGTATATGTTATATTCTGATGTTTACTACCAATATAACGTAATAAAAGAATACATATTTTGCTCTCCTATTTACCCCCCAAAACAAACCTAAAAATCATTCGCTACACCTCAAACAACAAGGTATGCATGTCATGGTAAAAAACAAAAACATGTACAGAAATTGGACTACAGCACTTCTTCAATCCTTAACATCCAAAAACATGCCATAATTTCCCTGAAAACTTTCTTTCAGTTATTTTTGTGAAAGCAATAAAGTTGAACTCAAAAAATACCCCAAACACTAGAAAGAACAGTAAATCCACTTTGAATGCACCTGATACCTCTGTAAACTTAGATGTTACTTTGTAAAAGTATCTGTGACATCATCACTGTGCTGCACACGGTCTGTGGAGATAGCAGATCTGTCTGAGTTATCCAACTGCTTCACCTTTTACTTGCTGCCTGCAGAAAACTACAGAAATTTACCATTACAAACTGTTGCCTGATGTAGGAGCAAGTATATTATATCCGAAATGTCGATTTTTTTTTTTTGTTACTCCAGAATTAGCACAAGGAGTTTCTTTTTCTTTTTTCCATTAACAACATCTGCTGTCAGTCTAGCACTAGAAGTTCACTGAAAGGATATGACAGGGTAAGCAGAAAGACCATTTCAATGTGATTCTGTTCATATAGGCTAAGGCTACGTACGTTCTCGTTTTATAATCGCCTCAGGGCCGATATCGGATGAGAATGTGGCGTGTGTACAGCTTTCATCGTTCATGGATCTGTCCTGGCTGATCCATGAATGAGGAATGATCTTATTGGAAGTGAAGGGGAGAGAGCGCAGAAGTGTGCCGCTCCATTGTTCTCCCTTCTCCATAGAGCAGAACGGCGCTTTACAGCGCTCGTTCAGTCTTTTGTCGGCGGAAAGGATCGTGAAAGATTCTTTCCAATGACAATTACTGAAGGTGTGTTTACATGAATGTGTTTTTTTAACAAAAGAAGAAAGTATTATTATATGTGCTTAGGCAGGCATTTAAAACCCCAGGATATTTTCCTTTTTTAGAGGTGGGAAAAAGCGTAAAGGTCCTTAAATGCCCATAAATGTTTGTAAGGGCTTTCATATATTTTAAATTAAATTAGGAAAATGTGTTCTATGTACTAGCCTATTTGAATGGATGAGAATTTTTCCGACATTGTTTTTTAAAGCTCCAAAAGTATGTAAACGCCTTAATGTTCCGTCTAAAGATAGCGATTTCTAAAACAATCTTTGCTGTTTACCTATAGCTCAAAAGAAAAAAGAGGTCTAAGTCCTGACTACATTTTCGGGGCAGGGATGATTGGCAAAACCAGTGGAATAGAATTACAAATCTCTTAGAAGACAATTCACAATATATATTTCAACTGTACATTTAGCCTTTTGTAGTTTTTATGCAATAATGTATTTGTTTGAGACAATGTGGATTTTACATTTATTCACAACCCTTAAAAACCACAAAACTTTTGGCAAATGTAGACTTGATCTTTATGCCATGATTGTGTGAAAGTTTATCACTATGTAGATTTTTAGAAAATCTAAACACAGCACATGGGAGGTAAATTTTGTCAAATATGACAAGTCAGGGCAAACCAAAAAAATACAACTATGCAGTACTGATAGGCTGGATGTTTAAAGGAGGAGAGGGGAGTATTGTTCAGGAATGTGAAAAGACGCACACTCAGAGGGCGTACCTAATCTTATTTACTCATGCAAATTACATCACTGCTGACTCTTCTGTATCAGACACACCATAAATCACTGACCACCGAAAATGTAGACACCTGCCATTTGTCTTATTTATTGATTCCTTGTACTGCTTGCTTCCGTGTTAGTACATAGGAATTAGAATAGAATTCCTAGCACCTGTTACTAAAGAATTTTGCGAAAGATTACGAAAGATCATTGGATTAGCAAATCTCCCATAAATGGAAAGGAAATACCTGTTCATAATTGTTTTAAAAAAAATCTATAATAATATCATTATATGGATTTATATAGCGCCAGCATAATATGCAGTGCTATACAATAAATAGGGTTTGCAAATGACCAACAGATACAGTGACACGGGAGGAGGAGGGGATTACAATCTAGGAGTTATATATTTTGCACATTTACATTTTTTAAGTGATCTGTACACTAACTGGCCTTGTTGTTAGATATACCGGTCCAACCTGAACTTTCACACACACAAAAATTTCACTTACCTTCACCTGTTAAAAGCCCTCAATCTATCTGCAATCTGACCCCAGCAAGTCTCGCGCTGATTCCAGCTTCCTTCTTCATTCTGTTCAGCACTGCCATCAGTTTTAAAAAATAACACAGCTATTTTAAAATACCACAAAAAGGCAAAGTCACTATTTTATGTAATGTTGAAATGTGATGATAGGGCAAATATCTACTCAGGCAATCACATGGCAGCAACTTAATGCATTTAGCCATGCATGCATTGTCAAGACGACACACTGAAGTTCAAACCAAGAATCGCATTGGGAAAGAAAGGGAATTTAAGTGACTTTGAGTGTGGTATGGTTGTTGGTACAAGGTGTGCTGGCCTGAGTACTTTAGAAACTGCTAATCTTCTGGGATTTTCACACACAACAATCCCACCCACGGGTTTGCAGAGAATGGTCCGAAAAAGTGGAAATATCTAATGAGCGGCTTTTTCTCTGGGTGAAAATGCCTTGTTGATAGCAGAGGTCAGAGGAGAATACACAGATGGGTTTAAGCACAGGGCAACAGCAACTCAAATAACTTGGTATAACTTGTTAGTTAAGAACAGGTGCCTGAGTATACAATTTATATGAGCTCACCAAAATTGTAAAGGAAAAAAATAAAATGTTGCTTGGTCTGAGGAGTCTTAATTTCAGCTGCAACATTCGTAAATTGGGGTCAGAAAAGGGCATCAACAACATGAAAGCATGGATCCATCCTGCCTTATATCAAGCACATTTTGGGCCAGTGAATACCAATTAGGCATTGTGTAAATGCCAACGCCTACTTCAATATTGTTGCTGACCATGTCCACCCCTTTTTAACAGCAGTATACCCATTTTCTTATGAATACTTCCAACAGGATCATGTGCACTGTCACAAAGCTTAAATCATCTCAAACTGGTTTCTTGAACATGACAATGAGATAACTGTTCTTAAATAGCCTACACAGTCACCAGATCACAAACCAATAGAGCACACATGATATTTGCATCATGGATGTGCAGGCGACAAATCTGTAGCAACTGCGTGATGCTGTTATGGTAATATGTACCAAAATCCATATTAAAATAAGGAATGTTTCCTCCACCATTAGGAAATATGGTAGGTCTGAATGCAATGGGGGTCTAACTAGTGTACATAATAAAGTGGCCAGTGGTTTCATATGCTATAGAATAACAGGTAGCCGTCTTTGTTTCATTTTTCTGTTTACATCAATCTCTCAATTCACCCATTCCGCGAATTGGGATCAAATACCTTCTAGACCATCCTGGAAGACATATCATTCAGTTATAAACATAAATACAAATGTTAAATACAAAGAAGATTGCTTTTTTTGTTTTGTTTTTTTGTTTTGTTTTTTTTTTTTTTGTTTTTCGTATGTATAGTAAATAATTCTAAGGTAATGAATTAAGGTAATTCATTCTATCCCAAATAATATCAAGAGAATAGGATTGAAAAGGCTCCAGCTCACCATTTTAATTTCTAGCGACTTCCCCATCACAACCTTCCCCTCATCAAAAACTTCTGAAGAACAGGAAGAATTTAGCTGCAATGGCAATCCAAAATTCCAGATTCAGATACTATGTTAATCACACTAAAGACACAGATCCAGAGGAAAACAAGAGAAAAGGGTGACCCACTAGTGAAAGCTGCATTGTAACACCCATTCTCTTGATCATGATCATTTGGAAGGGTCATAAATCATAAGCTATTAATTTTTTGAACCCTATTTATTTAGTGACAACATATTGCACAGCGCTATACATTAAAAAGGGTTGCAAATGACAGCCAGGCACAGACAGTGACACAGGAGGAGGAGAGGACCCTTCCCTGAAGAGCTTACAATCTAATGTATTTGAATGGGCAGACAGTATGTTAGCAAATTGGTAAACCTTGAAAATTGCACTTTTTATAAAAGCATAATGTAGCCATCTGAACTGAATATTGCCATCTGACAATCATTGAATATAATAAATTTATTGGAGTGACGTCTCAGATTTCAACAGAGTTGAAATGTTTTAACAATTGACTGACTAAGACCTAAAGCCATTAAATATCTAGTTGGCTTAGTGTCTTTAGAATAAAGAGATAAAGATAAATTAATGTTGTAAAATGAAGGTCTTTGTTTTGTGCATTTTAGGTATTTTTCGAATTTTCTCTTTTCTCATGCTGTAACATTTTTTCATTTATTATAATATAATTTATTATATTATCTTAAGTGTATTCATATAGCCCTGTGTGCTAGGCTGAAAACAGAAATATGAAATGGTTTGTAGACCATGTATATTGGTTTCCCATGACTGATTTGGTTTTTTTTACAGATTTTGTTCTTTTAGCTGTGAAAAATTGTGTTTAAAAAAACCTCTGTCGCCATCTGTTGGTTATTCATGTTCATGTGTATTAGCATAAAATTAAGTTTAACCATACAAGATGTGTGTACTAAAAAATAAAAAGTCAGTCAACACCAAAACCACTTAGTCTTAATCACAATTCTTGTTTTGGATGATCGTTCTGTATTATATCTGTTTAAGAGACTACCAGAAAGTCAGAACCTGACTTGAATTTAAAAAAAAAAAAAAAAAAACTTTTCTGCCCCAATTCTTTGCCAGTCCTATAATTGCCTGTACCGGATTTAGCAAGATATTACTTTTGAGGATTAGGTTGCACAGCTGCTTGTAAAAAACAGAGCCAGGTCCATGTATGCATTTTTTACTCTTGTTTACACCTATGGAGAGTTTGTTTTTTGTGCCTTGTTTATTGTGCTTTGTAGCACCACAATCTCCTTCCAAATAAATAATTAAAAGAGATATAAATTAACATAAATGCTGTGGCTCGTTTATCAATCACAGAAAAAAGTATGGTCTATATTGTCCATAGTAATCTTTCAGTTCCACTCCCTCTTATTTTATTATGTTAGATAAAAAATGTTAGATAATGTTAAATGATCATCTTAATGGCGGAGCTGCAAATTAAATTCCAACTTTTCACGTTTTAGGATTGTAGCATTCTCAGTCTCATCTCATTGGTGTCACACCTGTGACAGATGATTAAAACTACTGGTTACCTGGAAATGCAAACTCCAAAAGCTTTATTTCTTTACTGTTGTCAGACATGTCCAAAGAATAATTGACTCTGCCTAGGATATCCTTGCCACATGCTAACCATCATTTTCCTATGACAGGCTCTCTGTTAATCCAGTGGCCTTTTCTTGTGAGGCACATTGTACTGACTTCTATTCATGCCTTTGTAACAGATTGCATGGCCCTTGTTAGAGACAAGCATCTTCTGTCTGCACTGAGGGAATTATATTTCATACCGATCCACTTCACTTAGCTCAGGAGGCATCAGAATACAACCAATATCTAAGAAATCTTAGAACAACATTCCATCAAGAAGGGAAAAAAAATCATTTTTGAGAGAATATGCTTTATGTTGGATGTTCCAGCAGCTCTTAATTTCTGGCTCTCGGTAGTGCTTGATTTTATGGAGTGTTCACTTCTAAAGATTCCTAGACGAACATTAGGTGTCTGAGGACAAATTGGAGGCTGCAAACTGGCCTTTCACACTAGATAAGCTGAAATGGTATGCGATAAAATGTAGCTATTTTTTACTTGCAGAATAACATTTTTAAAGGATTAAATGTTTTCAACATGAAATATTCTGAAAATTCCAACTGTAGAGAGGACCATACAATAAAATGCAATATGGAAAATTGATCACTATGAGATAAAATATTAGTTTATGAGGAAAAAAAGGCTTTTAACAGTCAAAGTGGACTTGAAGATTTGGCCATGTTATAGAAACATCTAAAAATGTGCCCAAGATGAAACAACCCGGTACCCTGAAAAATGTACCTTTAATGTCTGGAGTTGTGAAGGTTCTCATTTATCCAGGTCATTGTATATCTAGTAGTAGTTAATCACATTTAACTGGACTTGTTCTTGTAATGTTGAAGATATTTCACTCCCAATCCAAGCTGCTTCTTCAGTTCCATGTGGTTTGGAATAGAAATACCAAAATACAGCCTGTATGTGTCTTACTTTTTAAACTAACAATCACCCTGTAAATCTATTTACCCCACCAATCCTGTGCATATGGTTCTTCATTTTGTTTCTTCCACTCATACCATCTGCTCTCTCTAGGCAATGAAGCTTCTGATGGCAAGTGATCTCACTGTGATGTTATCAGGTGGCATTCTTCAATTGTAAATAGCCAAGCACCAATTTTGCTCTGCTGATGTACAAGATGAGTACTTGGCTATTTACATTAATGGATGTTCCAGGGGGGAGGACAAGGGAAAATAATAAAAGTATTTTAAAAATAGTGATAGGTTCACTTTACAGACCCCTGGTTGCGAACAAACCATTGAAAGTCAATATCAAGGAGGCAATCAGGGCGGCTACAGGCAATATTGCTGGCGAGTCCTTTGTTCGCTGCCTGCCTTTTCATGAGCTAAGCTTCCAAAGTTCAGTTCTGCTTTTACTGACAATTTGTGGCCTTCTATAGCATCTCTTTTAGTGAAATGATACCATGTTTTGTTGAGACAGCTCAACAATTAATTTTTAGATATGTACTAGATGATATGTACTAGAATGATGGAACCTATATAGAATGCTTTATTTTATTTTTTGAATAAAGCTTTCTGCTATTTGCACCAATCATGATTTACAAAAATGATCAGAAATTGTATTTTTCTGAGCAATAAAGCCATGTAAATGCAAATATGTATCAATTATATTTTGGCATAATTAGGTTATGCCATTTTCCATTCCTTTACCACGGAATGGTAAACAAATCTTTTTTTCTTAACTCTAAAACTTTAGATAATTTTTTTATTAAGCTTTATTGAGTATTAATTAGGATCAATTATTAAGGAAAAAATGTATTAATCATTATGAGAAACGAGTGGATAATATGCCAAAGTGCTGAGCAGCTGGCTTTGTTTGCGGTTAACTGGTATTGGCTGTAAGCTTTGTGGTTAGTGAGTGGTTTAACCATAGTTGTATTTGTTTCAGCTTTTCTGGCTGTAGATTCTGTGGTCGTGGACTGATAAGAATCTGCTATTGTTCTGGTTTTAAAACCATCTTCACAGGCTAGGACCCTACTACAGAGGGTACAATGGCTCATGGGCAAGTAAGGGCATGGTGTTCCAGCATACCTGTTATTCTGTGTGATCCATTGCATACTATACAGAATAGATTACCATTTCATGCCTTTGCATCTTTTTTTTTTCTGTTACTTTTTCAGCTTTGGTAGGCAACAACAGTCTTACAATTTTTTTTTTATAACTCACAATGAAAACAGTGAAAACTTGTGTTTTCACAACCTGCTGTCCTATCCATAAATATTTGCTACAGATAAAGTCAAAACGTAGAAGATTTGGTAAAACCATCTTTATTAAAAAGATAATAATAAAAAAGACACATAATAAAATAAAAAATACCCCACACTATATACCTATTTCTTAAAAATTCAATAGTCAAAGTTATATTTCATTAGGGCCAGGTTCTGTTTAGTTGTGCATCCATTCACAGACTTCCATTTCAAATATGTGTTTCCATTAAACTATTACCAATAAATCTGTGCTTATAGGTGGAGGTCTAGAAATGTGATATATTTAGGAAACAAATGAACAAACACGGATCTTCAAAGTGGGGCCAGTGCTGTTGTTTTTGCTGTATGTTAAAACACCTAAACTAAGCTATGTTTTATATACCTGGCTGCTATATTACAAAGTCTGATCACTGGGTGTGAGGAGAATAAGCAAATGCTTCCTCCTGCCTGCATCAGACTGGTGATCTAATTCGTCCTTTCCAGTCTAGGCCATGTTTGACTAGATCAATTTGCAGCTCAGCATATTCAGTAAAGAAGATTGTGAATAGTCAGGTGAGTATGTTTTATTGCAGGAGGGACATCCTCTGTCCTTTCTGCAAGAACCCCAGGTGCTCCCAATTGTGTAATGCAGGACTTTCAGAATGTTCAGCTTTAAAACATAGGGGGGGGCCTTGGTGGGCTTTTGATCTTGCATACTACTTTACCCAGGGAATTTATGTAGTTGTTTTTTTCTTTTTTAGAACCAAAGACTGGGTTCCATATTGCATTCCAGATGCTGGATACTGATGGCAATGCACAGGTGGATAAGAAGGAGTTTTTTAAGGTAAAAATTCACTTTTATTTTTTGTACATCTCGAATATAAGCTCTCTTTACTGACCCGGCCATGACTGTTATTGGAATTCCACTTTTAGTGATCCAATTGCTTTGTGTTTGGACACTTTGCACATGCCTAGGATTTTGCATATATTTTTTGTTAGGTTTGTTGATCCTGATAATGAAATATACGTAACATCATCCTTTTGCCTGCTTACATTTCTTTCGGAATAGAAAGATGGAGGCTACCAATTTTTTTAAAGGTGTAGTGACTTCCATATTTATTTACTTAAAAGTTTTAAAGGCAAAGTGACAAAATAATTTACTGGAAATACAATGTATTACCTGGCTTTTGCAGTACTTTCTGTGCTGAAAAAAACGTTCACATGTTGCTGTTGCCAAATAGTAACTGACAGCACAAATGAATACTGTAAGTATGCATATTCATTTTTTTGATGCAGACATACTTCTTAGTGGCAAATACAATGGACACCGATAACTGTAGAAGCCAATAATGCGTCAACAGTCTCTACATATTTTATGATGTTTTCTACTTTCAGGCAGATATGTTAAGCATTGCCCATGATACTTTTTTTTATTTACACTAACAGTTACATTTTCAGGACAAGCTTTCTTCTTTTGTCCAAGCAGTACTGCCTGGTTTCAAAAAGCAATTATTTTGCCGTGGGTTTCCATTGCCAGGCAATGCTTGCTCATTTCTAAATATGCAAATTCTGGAATTCTGACACGAGCAGTATTTCACTAAAGAACACACAAAGGAAAGAAAACTTACGTTTTAAGCAGTTACCAATTTGGAGCCAAGTTATTGGCATATTGTGTATCTAAAGCCTTTGTGTCCTATGCACAGCTCCCTTCTTCACCTACTTGCCGCTCCCTGTCAAATAGGAGCAACCTTACTGGCCACCGAAGGCCTCTCAGTAAAGAATTTATTGAAAAATATGGGAGACTGAGCTCCAGTAGAAAAGATTTGTACTGACACAGTTCTCTTTTCTTCCTTAAATCTGTTCACTCATCCAATCATGAGCCAGCCTGCCTCTGATCTGTACACATGATGACGTCCCATGTATATGCCTGTCAGGATAGGAGTGAATGAAGAAAGGAGCTTTGTATCAGCTGCACTGTGCTACAGCAATTTCAGTACATTCAGAAACGAGAAATTGTACAGAAAGCTTTTCTATATACTAGTGCAGACCCAGTAACCTACGAATCGTCACGTAAAGAAAATAAAATCATTTATTAAAATACATTTACTCTCTAACTGCCAGCTTATCTAATTAGGATGTTTCAAGTATTAATTTTCATGGTTTTGGCAGTTTTTAAGCTAACAATATTTCTTAAATTCTGGTGTTGGTTTCTTCCCGCAGAATTAATCACACAACTCCAATTCCACAAGTCCAATGTAACTATTAGTTTAAATCAGTCTAAATTCATTCCAGGGTTATCAAAATAAAGTTTTCACTACGTCCAACGTATTGTTAGGATAGTAGTGCCTTTTGTATGAGCACAAAACATATTTAGGGTCTACTGTAGACATTCTAGTCTTGGTACTATTTGCCTATTACTCAGGTCAGCAGGAAAAAGATTTTAAGATAATCACAAAAAAAAAACAACTTTTCTGATCCAAGCTGTGTTGATGTAATCATCCAATAACCATGCTGGCCTTCCTTTGCTTTAGACTTCTCAAGAAGTCGTCTTCTTTTTTTCCCACCAAGAAGAAACCATAAAAGAATGTTTGGGTCTCAGGGAACCACTGCTAAAGTTTTTTAGCTCCCTGATGTGATTATTTGATCATTTAGTTGCAGATAAAAGTATATGGTATTTAAAAACGTAGAAGCCCTGGCATATTTTATTCTTGCAATGGTTAATTTTAATGCTGTGCTCAAGTAACGCAAAGTAACCTCTGAAGAAACCCTAGTGTTCCACAGAACCCTGGTTTAGAAAGCTACTCTAAAGTATGCTCCCCACTAAACTCTAAATGTGTGTGCGTACATCTAATCCCAACATCTTGTGTGTTCCAGTATCATCCACTATTTGTTGGTTGGTACATTTCGACACAACTTTAGTTATACATTTTGAACATTACAGTAAGTGACAGCAGCTCCTTGCAGCTGACTATGGAGGGTGAAAATAAGGTTAGTATTAGATTATAGCCTGGGCAAGGCTCAAAGGCTCATATACTTTAAATTTTTTGCCAGAGAATAACAGCATTAAAAACCAATAGTGCATAACAACACAGCAGGGCTGTCCCCTCTCTTCTAACCCAATGGAACAGTCATTTTCCTGCACAGTTCTTCAACTGTAATGGTCACAAACATTTGTCTGAGGCAACAGTAATTGTAGAGTGTACTAACAACTGAAGCAAAGTCTGATGGGGGTGGTGTTTGAACTGTTAACATAAAGGATGCTTGTAGCTATAAGAACATATGTAAATGTGTATTTGAGTAATGTAATAAAAAGACCCTATGATTATAGTTAAAAAAAAAAATAGTGAGCAGGCACATCCTTTATTGCAGAAGAGACAGACAATGTCTTTTAAAATAAAGTTACCTACCTGCTCAGAATTCTTTTAAATTTAAGTACCTTTCTTTGCTTCATAATAACTGCCACCATCTTCACCCGGTCCTCTTCCAGGTTCAGGATCTTCAATCATCTTAGTCAGATGGGAATTAAATAATTTTATTTATGGCAGCTAGCAGTAAGCCAGGATATCCAACATCACACGCTTCTGTGCCTTAGGCCAGCATTAAGTTAAGTGATGTCCTTTGCTCCTGGCACCCCAACCCAGGTCAGCAGCTATAAAGGAAGTGTCTCCGATGACTTTGGTGGGGGTGCCAACATCAGTTTCAAACCTGCTGCCAGTGGTTCCGCACTGTTCATGTCTTTTTTGGGTTGGTAGGTCCCAAGTTAGTGGAGAAGACAGGGTGAAAAAGACAGAAGGCACAGGAGTCGTCCAAGGACTGGTGTGTCCCAGGATTCCAGGGAATTCCTTCTTGCTCTCCAGCCCAATTCACCCTGTGCTGCCAGCACACCCTTTGTAAGGGAAGTGTATCATCACCTGTTCTATTACCCAGATTGCATACCCCAAAGACTGTCCCTAATTATATTTGCACAGATTTTAACATATTTTTTATGCTGTTTTACTTCCATTTTTACTATACTAAAATTCTGGCCTTTGTTAGAGAAAGTGCATTAAAAGGTAGTTTGAACATAGTACCTAAAAGCTGAATGAGACTTTAATGAGGCATTTAGAATTCCAGATATGAGGGGAAAAATTTTATTATTAGCTGAAACATAACCACTCCCCATTTTAATGAAAACTGGAAAAATTAAATCTGTGGATAGAATGCCCTTAGATAGAAAGTCCTTTTCTACTGGGTCTAAGGTGTAAAGTGTTTAAATAATAATTGTTAACCCAAGCCAATTTTTATTCTTGCTGGCCTTTGAGGAATGAGATGAACATAAGAAGGTATGTAATCTGTTTTTATATGGAAATACAAATTAATGTTTTTATAATTTCTTTCTTTGCTTAAGATGTCAAGATGACATTAACAAAAAAGACTAAAGCAGAACTCCACTCATGATGTTTCTGTTTTGGATATTGTGTCCAGGGCTTACCTTGTCAGGATATATACTGGAAGCAGCCCCATCAAGGGCTTATACCTGGCTGAAATTAATCCACTAAATTATCTCTTCTGGACAAAAATATTAAAATGTTCTCATTCTTCCCACCTTTGTAAGCCATTCCAAGCAGTGTTTAAATCATAATTGCCAGTCCAGAAATTAACAAGAAACGTTAATTGCAACTGGAATTTTCAAATGGGAGGAGACAATAACCGTAAAAAACTGTTGTAGGAGATTGAGGCTGTGAATATTAGAGGAGGACGAAGAGAAGGTACACTTTACTTGATATAACTACTGTTTTGTTTGTGAAGGGCTAAAAGTAATGAACCTGGCAGAATAGGTGAGGATGCTAAAATAGCTTTCAGCATAAGAAAATAAAAAGGCAAAGGGTGTAATTTTTAGAATGTATTTCCATATCATATGAGCCAATGTGTATTCATAGTGATATTATTTCTTCTTGTTCTATGGATTGTTTTAAGTTTATATTTTGATTTCTCAGGTTTTTCCTTTTACCCTTTATCCCCCTCATGCTAGTAAATATCTACAATTTTACTTTTACTTTTTATTTCATAGAGGTATCTCTGTGCTGGCAGGTTATCTGGTAGAAGGCATTGTTGGGGTTCCATTCATAGTTTCCTGGAAACTGAAAGTGTGGTAAAGCCTACATATTGAAAAAAAGCATACACATTGAAAAAAAGAATAAACTCCAAGGAATAAAAGCAATAGGCCAGACAATTCAGCTGGGAAGCAGAGGAAAAGGCTGGATGATGATGGATTTACATCAGTCAGGAAATTAGGCAGGCTTTATCTGACTTGATGCAGCTTTTAATGCAGCCTGTGCAACTGTTCAAGGCTTAGGTAGGGCTTCAGCTTTAAAATTTCTAAGAAGAACTAGAAAATCAAAAACATTAAACATTGATTCATAATTCATTGGTTCTGAAATTATAACAGTGCCACTGTGAAGAAAAAAATCACCAAATAGATTAAATTGGTATTCAGTTCAGGCCAAGGGTTACTATACCAGCAGCAGGTAACTGTTACATTCCATCTCATAGATATATCTCAGATATAATAGGTGAAGGTTCCAACTCCCAGCACATGGATATACCATGCTAAGAAAGAATAATATGCGTGATATGTGTACATTTATAAAATACTGTTTATTATTATTAATAATAATATTAAAAAAGAAGGGGTGGACAACCTCTGCAATGCTTTTTACCCCTTTGCAGAGCTCTCCATGACAACATCAAACATTAAGGAGAATGAATACGAATGCACTTGTTTGCAGTGTTAAACCCAGAAATTTTTTTATGCCGTGTGGGAAGAAGTTGTAGGCAGTTGGTAGCCCCTGTACTGTGACCCAACTCTTAAGTAACCTTCCAAAAACAGCCGGGTGGTTACTGAAACATGCCGGGTGGTGCACCCAGCTGAAAGTGCCAGGGGAGAACACTGTGTTGGTTTGCATTTGTATGTTGAAATTGGTGGAAAAGCCAAAACTTTTGCAAATTAGGTTATCTGCTTTGTTCTTTGGAGAATCTAAGGACTATGGTTACAAGTTCACCTTTTCCTTAAATTGGCTTCCTATTGACCAGTGTTTTCATGCCTACCAGATCTTTTAAAATTTTGTATCTTGCTGGAAAAGAGCTTATAGTACAGATTTTGTTCTAACATAGCTGTGATGATTTTCTAAACTGTCTTTCTCTGAGAAAAACAGTGGGAATTTATGTAATAGAATAAACTTGTAAATAATAAAATAGTGCCCATACATTTAAAAAAACAATTGAAAAATCACATAGCATGTTAAATAAATGCACAGGAAATAACTATTTTTTGTATTTTTGTAGTTGCAGAAAATAATGGGCACAAAAGATGAATTCAACACCGCTTCTGGACAGGTACAGGTATGTCAAAATAAATAGATTTGTAATTTATGTAATTGTGAAGGATGTGAGGGAAGCCCTTTTATACAGACAGATAGGACTTTTAAGTCTTGTTCGGTTCTCTTTTGCAATTAAGGGGGACTGGCAGTGAGTTTAGAGAAAACTCAATGTACTATTCTTCAAATGCAGAGAAAAATCATACATATCTCCTCGTGTGCAGCAATATTGGGTGGTATTTCCCAAAACACTCCTGAAGGTGAATTAAGGACAATACTAAAATTTGTAGCTCCCTGATATCGCACATTGGCTCCTGAATGTTTAGAGTATGTGACACTAGTGTATCTTCTTGGATGTTGAATACTTGATTAGCATACATCAGCTACAGCGAAGTCCCATTCCTGTGATATATTTTAATTCCGTGCCTGTTGACTAGCCTAAAATATACACTCAGGAAGTGGGAATATCTCAGAAATGGAACTTTACAGAGACAAAGAAAGTGTGCAGCTAATCATGCTTCAGGTGTTTTTATTTTAAAAAGTAATCCAAAGATCATGTATACTTTAATATGTAAGATACAGATCATAAATAAGTAAAACTAATAAGTGGTAAGAAATCAATCTTTGTTAAGAAAGTTTGCACATTATTAGTTACTAAATGCTTTTCAGAATCCAATTTAAACAGTAATGTCTAGTTCTGCTGGTGTGGTCAGCAGGGCCGATTCATTCAAATGAGCCAGCTGCTGCAAGACAGCACGTGATAAGTACATATATATTTTTGTTTGTACATTTGCACTGCAGGTCTGTCGACAATATGCATTGGGGAAGCATTCAGAATGGGTGGCACTGCTGTGCACCAACATAGGTTACACATGTTACCGCACCACACAGATGTGGATGGGGCCTTAATGTTTGTTCAAAATATGTAAATACTTTAATATACATAGCTTGAACAAATGTTCTATTTAAAACAGACCCTACATGAAACAGCGACATTCCACTATTGTGGAACTGTAAATCTAACTATTTGATCAACAAGTAAAATGTGGTAAACATCTGTGTTTCAGCATGAGAGGCCTTGTGGTATTGGTGCCCTGCTTTCAGTTTCTGCAGGAACCCTTTTGTGAATCAAATTGTATTATATTACTTGTAAAATTCATGCAAAATGCACGTGTGCCTATTTTAGGAAAAACATGGTAAGCGTTGTTTAAAGAGCAGTTTATATGTTGATGCTGTTCTCTGAAAAGATGCCAGTTTGCACGATGCCCCATTTCTGTCTGCTGAACAGATAGTTAGACCATACTCCGCATAGATTCTGCCTGCCTATTAAGTTCTGTATGTGATTTTACCCTTACATGACTCTGAATAAAGGCCACTCCAGACAAAGATCTAGGTTCTTTCTGGAGGCCTATGAGGGTCATAGACAGGTGTGTTTCCAGCATGTGTCAATGTGGCATAATTAATTTTTTATTTCAAGAAAAATAAAAAATAAAAAAGAACAGGAAAATCTTTTGCCGCCCAAGATTCTCACCAGACTGGGCAGTCTGTAATAAAGGCTGATCATGCACAGGACGTTCTGCTTGGGCTATTATTGCACAGACCCAGACAGCAAGTCATTATAGGTTTAAATTTAACATTTCTCTGTACTTTCTTTTTTTTTCTGCATCTGCTTTGAGTTCTTTTTAAATGTTATAGTCTTGGATGGAGACTATATCTGGGTGGGAGTCTGGCACTGTTAATGAGATATGAAATTTTATGAATAAAACACATGAAAAGAGGATGCTGACAAATCTTCAATAAAATGAAACATTTGAAATGAATGTATGAATAACACCTCTGTTTGGCTTTGTGCTAATGAAAAGTGCAAATTTCAACAGGTGTTAAACTAAAAAAGTAATGACCTAAGAGGCTGCAAGGAGTCATATGTGTATTTCCAGCCACTGATGAGGGAAAGCTGATATATATTAGTTCTAATATTTTTATCCATCCAAGAAATCTCCAAATATTGCATCCATATTTATGTTAATAAAGTTTTAGCTTGTGATTGTCTTTGATGTCTAAGTCTCTAATACAATACCACTGAAACCACCGTGCAGTAGAAAGGCTGAAAGCCATCAGGCAAAGCCAGATTTGCAAGCAGTAATAGCAATACATATCACTTAGCTGGGTTACAACTTTAAAATATTACTGCAGTGTAACCTAAAAAATATTTGGTGCTTGCCATACCTGGGAGATTCAGTGTTTGTGGCCACAAAACAATTTCTCATATCTTTATTATAAGGAATGTCAGTGTGTAAGGAATTAACAAAAGAAGATAGCAGAGAAGCTGGGTTACAGAAAACCATTGGAATTATGCGTCTTCAGCCAGACAGTTTTGAGATAGCTTTAGAATCACAGATATCCAGAAGGAAAGATTTTCTTTTTTTGGTATAACACTGTACCCGATCATACTCATATTTAAAAGATGGTAGAAGGTAAACTGAATAGAACTGGGAAATTAGTGACAGTGTTTAGAAAGTAAAGTAAGACTGGAACCTTATACACATAACTCCTAGATTATAAGCTCTTCGGACAAGGTCCTCTTCCCCTCTTGTGTCACTGTCTGTATGTATTAGTCTGTCATTTGCAACCCCTATTTAAAGTACAGCTCCGCATAAGATCTTGGTGCTATATAAATCTCGTTTGTTAATAATATTTAATAACCAATAATGTGCCTTGATATATTGAAAGGAGGTTGTACAATTCCAAAGACCCCAATTTCTTTGAAATCTCTGTGAGAAGCAGAAACTTCATTTTCCTAATGATGTGCTACAAAGGTAGTCTGAGGGAGCCAACATGTGCACCTGGCTGTTATTGTGGCTCAAAGCTGCCGTTATATGACAGAGGTGTGCAAATGCCACCTATTGCAGAAATAATCATATTATCAAATTATTGGCCATATTTTCTCATTCAGTTGTGGGGTGTTATCAGAATTAAACCAGCTCTTGGTGTTATAGAGATTCAGCAGTGAACTGTTTAATAACATATGCCTTGAGAACAAGAAGCTAGAATGTTAGCAGGTATCTGTGGGTACCCATAGATACTCATAGGGACCCATAGATATAGCAATCATGGTGTAATCAATGGGTAAATAAATCACCCCAGGACACAATGACAACATGCTCTAAAGCAATACTGACTTCAAACTTTTCTGGCAATGACTTGGATTTTGTAGCCATCAGCATATTTATTATTATCATATAATTTATGCATATAATAATTATTATCGAGTGGCCTGACCAAGCAAGGATGCCACTGAGCACTTCATTTCATTTAAACAAAAGCTAAACAGGAACGTTAAGAAAGAATGTGCGTTCATTTAAGGTTATATTCTGTGCAGCCCTCCCAGCAGCCTTCTTGTGTTATTCTCCCCTTTTCTTACTTGTTTTAAAGACAGCTATATTTTGTTGAGTTTAAATTTGGTCTGCTACTCCCTCTAACATTGTACTTGGCGCCTTGCCAATCCCACCTTGGAATCCCAGCTGATAAAGTGACTCGCAAACAAGTCGGTGCATATTTATTATAAAGACAGGGATAGGCTTTGTCATCTCCGATAAGCCGCGATAGGTATTGTTTATATGTGTCTCCTTCCCATCAAATCAATGTTTTGGAGAGCTCTGAGAGGCTTCCTTGTGCCCCAGCTCAGAGGTGTTATTACAGGAATGTTCTGCTAATCAGCCAAGATTTCCGAACAACACAAAAGAGCTTGACTCATGTAGAGAGCCGCATCAACAAATATACATTTAATACCTTAGACACGCTCTTACAACTTTAAATTCTTTGCCTCCTTCCTGATCTATATTTTAAAAAAGGTTATCCAGAATTAATCCGTGCAAGCCGCAGCAGGTTTCTTCCACCTTTAGCGAGGAAAGGGTTAGAGTGTCAGTTGACTTCAGAAATGCAATACAGTTCTTATGCATTATCGTATTAGTAATGTTTAAGTGATAACCTTTTGTAAAATGTGAGCACTAAATTCCACTCTGCTACTGGAAGAGGCTAAGCTATAAAATATTTGAAATGTCACCTATGCAAAAAGCATGAAGACCCACACTGAACTAATGGGTTTGGTTACTTAAGATATGCTGAAAGCTAAATAGCCATTAGTATTAAGTCTCATGAAAAATGCTCATCTTTCATCTCACCTCTTCAGAAGGATAAGAGACACAGGGGCTATTTAGATGTCATAAGAATAGTTCTGTTGAAATATCAACTCCCTCCCCCACTTCTCTCCAAAACAAAAATGTCTCTTTATGTTGGGTAGTGTTTTTGTTGGGTTCAAAGGGTGCAATGGTGCAAGTGGTGACAGATGATGCAAGAGTTGGGATGAATTTTGCTGTACAGGAAAAATACATTAAAAAATCTTATAGAATCTCAAAGAAATGTCTATTCATTCCAATTTGACAGTACATATGGGATCTTTTTTGAATGTTGCTGTTTTGGGCAAAAAAAAGAATACAGGCTGTAGTTTTTGCTGACACATCAACATACTTACGGGGGCGGCACTTGCTTGCAATGTAAGTTGCTAATATCCTTTAATTTGGGTTGCGCTTTAAAATCCCTGTGAAAGCCATCATGTTTAGGTGAGCAATGGCATACAAAATAGAAAATGTCAGAGAAGTTAAGACACCTACAGTTGTCTTAAAGCATTACAGTTCCCTTTTAAATTGTGTGTCTTTCGACAAAATATTGCATGTTGTGCTAACATTTAAGATCTGTGTTTCAGTGTCAAAGGATTTAAAGGCTTTCTTGTGTGTGCTTAACATCTGTTTATGAATACTTTGTATAATAGGATGAGAATAATTGTTACATGATCTCTCTTACATCACGATCTGACAATGCACATGGAATTTGCTTTAGACATTCTTTTGGTAGTTATTAACACCACTAATATCTCTATATAGAAATACAGTGCTTTTAAGATGTGAAGACTGTGCAAATAAAATGATGAAAATAAGTAAGTTGTGATCTCACACCACTGTGTTTGAGTGAAGTAATTATTTTCTTTCATTTAAAAACAGATCTAATAGCTCACAAAGTCATACCTGCTATCAGCATTATGAGTAAAATATCATACTAAAGATATGCCATACATTCTATGCCTAGAATGTATTTTGTACCCCTCTGAAACCCTTAATGGCTAAAATATAAAAGTTATCTAGGACTAAGTCTTCCATGCTATCACTCACCCTAAATAAACAATCTTTTCTTTACATTTCTTTTGCATTCAGGTTGGTTGGTAGCTAGATCCAGGGAAGTCATAAAGGCCTCAGCTGGCTCTGAATGATATCTGAATGACAGAGAGTGGGGCTGAGCAGCATGGGTGGGATTCATTGTCAAACTTTAAGAGCTTTGTTTATATTGTGAGCATAGGATCCAGGATCTTCCCCAACTACTAAGGAACTCATGGTAAAGCAAGGATATGTGACTGCATATTATTTTTATTTTCATTATCTTTTATTTAAATAACACTAACATATTACGTAGTTCTTTACAAAGTCCATAATATTTTCACTAACTGTTCTCCAGAGAGGTTCATAATCTAATGTCCCTACCATAGTCCTATGTGTATTAACGCAGTCCAATATCAATTTTGTAGGGAACCTATCAGTGTGTACACTCTTACCTGTCTCTAGAGACCACCTAAATCCTTCTACATGCTCTTATCTCTCATCTGGACTACTGTAACATCCTCCTGTCTGGTTTTCCCCCAACCAGCCTGCCTTCTCTACAATCTAAATGCTATTACATATAATTAAAATGTAAGGACAACACATCAAAAGTTATGAGCAGAAAATATATTGTGCATTTTCTATCAACATAATCGATAAGAGAATTGTTATAAAGGTCCATGCTGTGATAGAAGTGATTCTTTAAAAACTGCTTGCTTTTCTTAGTACTTAAGGTTTTCACCCAGCAGAGTGGTACCAGCTCTCTATTCACTGAGAACAGCAGTGCACACTAGCAGTAACAGGCAGCTCACCTAGTTAGTGGTGTAAAGTGAAGTATGTATGCTCTTTGGCATATGGCACACATCAAAACCCAAAAACCGTTCTTTGCAAGTGAGATCAACACAAAAATGGTATCTTGAGAAAGCTGTAATCTAGTCAACATGCCACAGTCCCACAGATTACAAAGTGTGTCTAGATTAAGCCTACCAATGCAAACAGAAACGCACATATCCTGCATGCTGGGAGGAAATGCATAACTGTATTACCTAATGAGCATTCTATGCCTAACATAAGTAACAAATCATAAATTAAGTCATTTTGGAAAGAAACCTGTCTAAATGCTGAACTACCGTTGGCATGAATGTCTTTCCTTACACCTTTATTCTGAACAAAGTGTTGATAAGACAACCATTTATTAACCACTACCTACTTCTGCCAGGAAAATGCTGACTTGTAAGCATTTGCTAATGATATAAAGTCTGCTTATTTTGATTGCTTAACCTTCACCAACATACACTCATTTATTTTTATTTTTTGTGCACAGAAGAAAATGCCACTGTTAATTCCTACGAGTGGGCAATAAATAAAAGGTCTCAAGCTGCACAAATTAATGACCACCATGCGCAATAGAATGAACTTAACTAGGGATCCCTCCTTTGTGGCCCTCTGTGGTCATGCCCCAGATGTATACCATGTAAACCAAAAAGAGGCCTTTATTGGTCCATCCCTGTGTTAACACCTTCTTTTATCTAGTTTAATAAATTCAATAGGGTCAAAGTACATTAAAACATAGTTGACTGCCAGCATTGTTACATCTAAAATATATTTCAAATCTAAATGGCTTAGGAAAAGCAATGGAGATGGCAATAAAAAAGGGAAAAGTGCAGACAGAGAGGGTGAAGTCATCTGACAGACAGGCCAAGTAGGTACAATGATCAAGTGTGAGGGAAAAGTTGGGGGCAACTTCCCTATAGGCCATGTGAGGGCATTCAGAGAAATAGTAGAGAATTTTATTCTCTATTTGTCTTAGTAAGGCCTGTGTGTTTACTAAGAAGGCTTGCTTATAGGACCAAAAAAATGAAAAGTTGAATTGACTGAGCGGAAGAATGCAGGAGGTAAGGGTTTGGAAAGAATTTGTGGAACAGGTGGAGTAATCTAGAAAGACCATTCATTGATTCACCCAGATCAGTGGGGAGGTGGGAAGTTCAGAGTATAGCTGTGAGAGGTTTCTGGGGATAACCGTGCCTAATATTTCATATAATTATATAATTCATTCAAAAAAAATAACTATACAAAGAGTATTAGCATAAAAATAAAATAAAACAATAGACAAAAACATCCATGAATAATTCACAAAGACACCGATAGAAAAAAAAACAAGGACAACCAATTCAAAGCTAGCCCTAGCTTTATTTCAAATGTAAGATTGAAGATATAATATATCTCAAGACTCCACACAAAATATTTTACCAGAATAAGCGTCATCTATGTCTTCTTGAGCTAGTTATGAAAGGTATTTCTTTATATAATCATCTTTGATGTTATGTGGTAAAGGGTAGCATCAATAAAATCCCAAACTAAGAAGCTAAAGGCTTTCTCAGCATCAGTCAATAACAATACAATAATATTGAGTTTCTATGAGAGGTTTTGTTGTGGAAGGCCATCTAATTTTGCCACATGTGTCCTCCCAATGTAAATACTCCATTAGTAAGGAGTCCCCTGAAACCTTATGGGTTTCCCAAACACACAAAGGATTGCAATCGGGATTGTTTTACAATATTAGATTTTACTACAAACATTCATCTTGGGTGGCAGAAATCAAGCATTTGTACATACATTTATGCAAAACGTGAGCTTTATCTATATTATAAAGTTATAGTCTTGCCACTTCAACAGAGGATGTCTCTATTCTTCTGTAACATAAAGCGAAACTCTCAAGGAGATAGAAACCCACAGTTATTGGTTGTGGGTGCAACTATTTTTAATACTGGATAGTGTTGTATGATTGGTTTTCATATGTGCATATCGAACATTAAATATTGCTTATTATGGTTGAAAAGTCTGGAGCAATGTATGGCATGTATTACATCCACTCATGCCTGTATTTGGTCACAGAAGTTTTCCAGCTTACCAGACTAATTCCAAATCTTTTTGATGGTGCAAATTGTACTACAAAGGTGTCTGCATGAACTCTATGCTCAAACAGAATAAACACAAGTATGAATCCACAGAGAAGAGCGCACTTAAACTCTGTCGTTGTTTCCTACGGAGTCCTGTGAAGTCATTCAGGAAGGCTTCTGCTTTAACATTCCTTTACCATGACTCTTCTGCTCTCTAAGAAGCTTGACATGCAATCTGTCCGCAGACCTCACCTCAGACTGTAATATGTTCTGCCCATCAGCAGCTCTGTCTAGTGTGACTAGGTGTTCAGTTACATAAACTCTTTCCCTATAACCTTAGCAGAACACAAATCATCCACATTTAAAAACAAGATATTATTTTATAATGAGCAGTTACACAAATCACTCAATTTAACAAGCCAAGGGTGTTTTCTACAGTCATTGTACACCTGCAGTGTATTTAAACCCAAGAATACATATGTAATACATTGCACCTTAGTGGTCCTTAGATGCGCAGATGCATTAGTTTTTATTTTTTGAGGCAATTTTTTCTTAGTTGTTTAACCAAAAATACTTCCTTCCTAGGGTGACAACATTTACTTCCTTTACATTACTAATGTATGGTGGAGCCACTTTGTCATCCTCTGACATGAAGTGTACTAGGAATACAGAACACTTAACTCTCAAATCTCTAGAAAATAGGGAAGAGATTTTTTTTTTGTAGTTCACATTTGCATTTTTATACACCCTATCACCTAAATCTCACACATTTTACCACATTTGTGCAATCTTGGAAATAATGTTCAAACAGTTTACATCTACAGCTTGAAAAAATATTACCTGAGGATCCTGACATAAAGGTTCTTCCTTTAGCATTTCCTGTTATGGGATGACAACTGTCTGTCCATGTCTTCCATGTGCTGTTTTACTTTGGCACCCTGGGGCAGACTATAGTTCTCTATGTTGAATCCCATTACACAGGCATGTTGCTTCTTCGCTGACGAAAAGCCAGTCAATCAATATTTTGCTGGACCCATTGTAAGCAGATAGGACTTACTTTTCTCTACTGTAGGTAAAGGAAACCTGCACTGAAAGAAAAATGAGCTTTAGCTGCAGGTTTCCTTCTTGGAATAGTAGCATTGTAGTTGTCTCTGGATTCAATACTACGCTTGTCACTAACCTGGAACCAGTGTTATTTAGAAATAAAAATTCCTTATCTACGTGCTTATTCAAGATCGATGAATCAACAGCCAGGCAATAAACATTTTCAGAAACATAACTGTATTTAAAACTTCATTGACCACGATCAATGTGGATTAGAGTCATAGTTGTGTGTGACAGTAAGAGCTTTCTTAATGTAAGGTAGCTGCAGCATTTTCATAAAAATTCTTTCATATAAAATAAATAGACTCTTTAAAAGGTCAATCAACCCAAACCTGGATTTAAACAATAGAGTAAAGGTGTCTTCTTAAATAAACTCTAAAAAGTTATCCATATGTGAGCTCTGCTTTAAGCAAAAATATCAGCGTAGCTCTACTCCGTATTGTCTCCAGTACCTTACAGCCATTCAATGCTGCAGCAATGACACCTGTAGGCTCTAAAAAAGCACTACAGTTATAACAATTTTTTTTTATTTTTCTGTAGGAGACCTTATTGGACAGTGATGATATCAATACAACGTTGCTAGTTCATTTCTTTGGACGCGGAGGACGGGAAAAACTACAATATTCTCATTTCTACAGGTACGTTGTCTCCACGGTCCACAATCTATTTTTTTGTTCTCTGTAATTCAAACAAATAGGGAGCCCATTTGTGTTTTGTGTTTGTGTTTTAGAATGGTCAGGCAGATAAAATAAACTTGGTGAAGAATGGGACTGTTATATACAGTAAAATGAATACACTTGGGCTAGGTTCACACCTGCGGTGAAGTTGCAGTACATTTAGTTCTTCCTCACGCCAGGAATCGCTCTATCTCTCTTAGGAAATGCTTCATGGTAACGTCTCCCTGCAGCACAACCCCATAGGGAATGAATAGGGGTGTACTAGTACAGCTCACTGCCACCAGCTGTCAAATGTATAGATCCTGGTTCTATCAGAACCACTGCTGCCATGCGAATGTTTGAGCTGGCTGTGGAGAGCAGTGCTGAATCACATGATTTAGAGACTTGTGTGATCCTGTCCCTACAGTTAGGTCCATAAATATTTGAACAGAGACAACTTTTTTCTAATTTTGGTTCTGTACACTACCACATTTAAATATAAAGCAAAACTCAGATGCAATTGAACTGCAGACTTTCAGCTTGAATTCAGTGGGTTGATGAAAAGATTGCAAAAAAAGTGAGGAACTAAAGCCTATTTTTTACACAATCACTTCAATTCATGGGCTCAAAAGTAAAGTTGGACAATTGACTCAAAGGCTGTTTCATTGGCTGGTGTAGGCAATTCCTTTGTTATGTCATTATCAATTAAGCAGATAAAAGGCCTGGAGTTGATTTGAGGGGGGGGGGTGCTTGTATGTGGATGATTTTATTCTGAACAGAGTAGCTCTCCATGCAGGTGAAACAAGCCATCCTTAAGCTGCAAAAACAGAAAAAAACGTATCCGAGAAATTGCTACAATTTTAGAAGTGGCAAAATCTACAGTTTGGTACATCATGAGAAAGAAACAAAGCACTGGTGAACTCAGCAACGCCAAAAGACCTGGACGTCCACGGAAGACAACAGTGGTGGATGATCGCAGAATCATTTCCATGGTGAAGAAACCCCTTCACAACAGCCAACCAAGTGAACAACACTCTCCAGGAGGTAGACATATCAATATCCAATTCTACCATAAAGAGAAGACTGCATGAAAGTAAATACAGAGGGTGCACTGCAAGGTGCAAGCCACTCATAAGCTTTAAGAATAGAAAGGCTAGATTGGACTTTGCTCAAAAACATCTAAATAAGCCAGCACAGTTCTGGAAAAACATTCTTTGGACAGATGAAACCAAGATCAACCTTTACCAGAATGATGGCAAGAAAAAAGTATGGAGAAGGCATGGAACAGCTTATGATCCAAAGCATAGCACATCATCTGTAAAACATGGCGGAGTCAGTGTGATGGCTTGGGCGTGCATGGCTGCCATGGCACTGGGACACTAGTGTTTATCCATGATGTGACACAGGACAGAAGCAGCCGAATGAATTCTGAGGTGTTCAGAGACATACTGTCTGCTCAAATCCAGCTAAATGCAGTCACATTGATTGGGAGGGGTTTCATAATACAGATGGACAATGACCCAAAACAGCCAAAGCATCCCATGAGTTTATTAAAGCAAAGAAGTGGAATATTCTTGAATGGCCAAGTCAGTCACCTGATCTGAACCCAACTGAGCATGCATTTCACTTGTTGAAGACTAAACTTTGGACAGAAAGGCCCACAAACAAACAGCAACTGAAAGCCGCTGCAGTAAAGGCCTGGCAGAGCATTAAAAAGGTGGAAACTCAGCATCTGGTGATGTCCATGAGTTCAAGACTACAGGCTGTCTTTGCCTACAAAGGGTTTTCCACCAAGTATTAGAAATGAACATTTTATGTTCTGCTTTTTAATTTGTCCAATTACTTTTGAGCCCCTGAAATGAAGTGATTGTATTAAAAAAAGGCTTTATTTCCTCACATTTGTATTCAATCTTTTTGTTCAACAAATTAATTGTGGTAATGTACTGAACCAAAATTAGAAAATAGTTCTCTCTGTCCAAATATTTATGGACCTAACTGTAAGTGCATATCTGGAAAAAAAATTACTATATATCTGTTATACATTTCACATTTTCACATTTTTCTGTTTATGATGTTGTCTATTCCTATTTATGCTGTGAATACCTGTGTTGATCCGTCAAGAATTTATGTGCTGGCATGTTCCTCCATAGTCACTGTGATAAAAATGGCATGTTTAGCTGTAAATAGAGCTCACACACATCCATAGAAAGTTCATAAATTTTGAGTCCACAGGAAGTGCAAAGGGCAGGGAAAGAGAACATAAATTAAGAGGAAAATGTATTAAAATGCTTTACATAACTATAGACCTTTGGGAGAATTTAGGTCTATTTTATATAAAATGTTCTACTCTCACACCCACCAGAGCATATTAGACCACCGAATAGTATTTGTGAAACAATGTATGGGAGAGTGACAAATGTCAAGGAAGACTTCCCCTTTTTGTATAGGTTTCTTCTCACTTCCTGTTAAACCTTAAGGAAATCTCCCTAATATCACACAGCAAAGTGTAAACTAATGATTTTAGCTTTTTTCCACTTTATCCAAAGCTAGATAGAATGCTGGGGTTGTATATACACCTTATGAAATTGTTGTGTAATGGGAAACAGTGTAACTGAAAGCCTACCACTGGCAGGGGTACTATAAAAACGCTCAGCCATTATAGGGCATCAGTCTTTTCAGATGTCTTCTTCATCTGCCGGGGTGAAATGAAGGCTCTGCTACAGGTCCAATCTGACACTTCAACCACCTCCTTCCTGTACTGAAAGTGCTTTCTATATTTGCCTGTAATGCAGACAGACAGGTAATGTTACCCTAAATGACAATTCAGAGATGGTGTGGCTATGCGGTAAATTACTGTATTCACAGGATTCCGTAGGAGTGGAAATTTAGCGTGTCTCATCTCATTCGTGTGCGTCTGGATCTCACAGAGAACTTTCCAGCTGACATCCTGTGCCTCACACAGGACATTGTTGTGGGTGTTTGATCTGCCCCCCGCTATTTTTTGTTGGAGATGATGGATTGGATTTTTAGAGGCACACATCATTTCACCATGGGAAATCTCTACCTTGGTGGGAAAGGCAGAAGTCATCCAGATCCTTGTCATGTGTTTACTGAGAAGTCTTTGCTGTCCTGTAAAAAATCAAGAATTCTCTTGACTGATATCTATTTGCTTTTGGATGGAGCTGTCATTTTTTTAGAGCTGTTTGAGTGGACCCACATGAGAGCTCTAACCAGTTGGGATAACATATGTTGACAGGTCTGAAGAGCTCAGTATACAACCAGATGACACCTGTCTGCTTTACAGAGGAAAAAAAAGAAAACTCTTTACAGATGAAGGAGACACCTGTCAGACATAGCACATTGTGTGAAGAAAGACTGGCCAGGTTTAGGTAGTTCTTTCCTATTTTATTGTGTTAGGCAGCTGGCCTGATCTAAGAGTTTTTTTTGCAACCAATCAGATTCCAGGTATTTAGCTGCTAAGAGGAGGCCATGTTCCTGTTAAATATCTGACGACCATTATTGTATCATAATTTAATTATTTATACTATTTAAGGCAGCAGTTTTTTTGCAACAAGGAGCCTACCATTTTAGGTTATCTATACCTTAGATTTAGCAAATAAATCTGACCATTTATTGGGAAAAGACTGAAGCACCCATTGGAAATACATATAGACATTAAAGGAAGATTCATAGCCTGTGATGAAAAGACCTGGTGGGCGTTTTGGCGTATGTATAGTCTAAACATTTTTGTATTGGTGACCATTCTTACTGGAACATAGCCCTTACCCCACCACACACACCAAAAAAGTTTGGTGCCCATAGCCCTGTCACAATACACCCCCTCACACTAGTACTCACCCTCTTTCCAAACAGAAACAGGGGTGCCCCTCTTTCCTCCATGTTTGCC
>NC_092858.1:30013687-30022852 GCF_032062135.1 Pyxicephalus adspersus
TTTTGATTCTGCTCATCACCATTGCCAGGTATCTTTCCCCCCACCAGCCACCGATGCTACCCTTTCTGTTCTTCCTACTGTTAGAAATATTTCCTAATCCTCACCAGACACTAGGCAATTTTTTATCTCCCACTGACTGCTGATGCTAACTGTTTTTTTCATCCCATTGACCACAGACCCTGGCCATATTTTCTTTCTGCTGACCATCAAATATATAAGAGTACTTTGACATTTACTTATACTATGACATATACTTTGCATTGTGTTGTAGATAACATGTGTTACTACTGTACATACTGCTGGCCAAAGTGTTGATTATGTTAAGTTACTTTATTTTTTAATGTTTTATGAAGTTCTTTTGTAGGGTAAGCTAAGTTATGGCTCTCTAAATTCTGTTTTTAAGATGATCCTTTAGAATTATATGTGTCTAGAAAACTCTCACTTTAGCACAGTAGATAAGAAGTATATTTTACAACCTTTCGTGACCTTTTTAACATGGGGGAACCCCCTAAAAAACCTTTGTCCTTCAGGGAACCTCTTTTATGTTTACTATATCTACAGCGTACAGTATATTAGTGTAGGAAGAATTGCCATCCTTACAAATAGCCAAAAAGATCATTGATATCAAGAAACTGATCTTAGAGGCACAAACTGCTCATTGCTCAAGGAACCCCCAGCAACCTTTGGTGGAACCCTGGTGGAGAACCCCTGTATGAAGTGTGCCACATGACTTATCTGTTCCAGGTTTTCCCTTTTTTTTCAACGTCTCATGTCGTGAAGTAGGTGTAACCTGGTGGTATCAGGCCCTTTTATGGCCTAGAATGATAAAAAAAAAAAAAATGAATATGTTATAACAAATGTGTTAGTATACCCTGCTTCATGAGTCCTTTGTAGCTTTGACTACACCAAATAAACCATAGTTGCAGAATGCAATCATGTAATCATGTAAGGCTGCAGTTCCACCTAGAAGTTGTGTGGGAATCTGGATTAGTTTCTCTGCACTAGTTTATGTAACATTAAACACAGATTAAAGTAATTTAATAGCCTAGTGATAGTATTTTCCAAGTAATCCTCAACTGATTATTCTTTTTTGTTTGAAATTGTTCCCCAAGTAGAAAAAAGTATTTTCCAGTTCCCTGCTAATGTTCACTTATCCTCTGATCAGGTCCAGAAGTTGGGCTGTGAATGTTAGGCATAGTTTAGCTAATACCAAAAATCTGCAGACCTGAGAAATATTTAATTGCATCCCTTTGACAGATTGGGGTTCTTTGTTCCCGAAGAACTGCCCGTGACTTGTAAGGGTGTCGGCACACACAGCTGCCTGCAGGGCGCAGGACTTTATACATCACACACTGTGATCTTGGAGTTTATCAGCAGAACTTGTGGCGCACCTATGAATTATTCATTTAATCAGCTATTTCAGACCAATGTTGCTGTGCGTGCAGGCCAGTTCTAGTCATATTCAATAACTATTTGACTCTTGTCACTTCTCATTATTTATAAAATGTCAGCAGTCATTACCCAGCATTCTTGACAAAGGAGTCTGTAATTCCTCTGGTGTTATATTATATTACACTGCATTCCCATTGTATTTTTGCACAGTCTGTTCTAGTTAGGTCACACATTTGTTGTCATGAGTGAAGTAAAGCTGGCACACATGTATAATGCTTTTAAAGAAGAAACTTATCTTTTTCTTGTAACTAACTGTTATATCAATATCTTCAGAAGCCTCAGATGGAAGCTACCTTCTGACTTCAGGGCTTATTTTAGGTCTGTGATAGCAAATTTATCCTCACTATCGTGAAGGTCGGATGTGACCAAGGTGTTAAAGCTCTCCTTTAACTGTTTTTTTATTTTTTTCAAATGCGGAGGAGTAAGGCTTTGTACACACATTCAGTTATTGTCGCTGGAAACAATCTTACGTGATCACTTGAAGGGAGAAGAGTAATAGATGAACGAAAGAGCATTGTACACACACAAGCGAGCGGCACCCCACTGTACTCTCCTCCCTTCACTATTGTGGTTATTCATCATCGAGTGTATATATCTGTCAGGTACACATCCTCAGTACACATGTCAGATTCTCTCCTGAGATGAACCTTACTGTTTAAATCATCTGACGCGTGTACATAGCCTAAGATGAACTCTGGGATAATCAAATATCTAAATATGAGAGGCATGTGTGTTCTCACCTAAAACTTGAAATGTTCTGTTAATTTCCTAAAGAGGGGAAAACTTTCCTCTGTGTATTCAAACCTGCTACTGCTTCTCTCTTTTCATTGTGCAGGATGACTAGTTTTGTATCCACTCCCTCCTGTTGTTTTCTGCAGGGAGCTTTTAGTGGTTGTACCTATTGGGTCCTTTCCACAGCTTTGCAGTTCACTGACTATGAACAGCACAATGGTGTCAGCACCATTCAACTAAAGATAGGTTTGCAAATGCTATTGGTGTGCATAGTGTGTACATTTTTAGACTATTCAGATATATATCATGCATTATATATGCATTAGGTTTATCCAAATGTATTTGCAAATGCCATTTCTACCAGCATAAATTACTATACAGTGAGATGGTGCGGAGGCCCATAGCAGGTCTATTGTTTGCTATTCTGTAGTTATTTTTTATCCCAGTGCCCCCTTTGCTTCTTTTTTTTTTTTTTCTGTTGTCACAGGAAAAAAAAGTGAGGAAAATATTTTAAATGGAACAAAAGACAAAAATATGATAACATTTGTATGATCTGTGAAGATTGTCATTTATCTTATAGTCATGGTTTCTCTAGTTATACTATAGTTATATTAAATTGAACTTTAATTGAAATGTTGACATTTTGCAGCTTACCAATGCTGCTTCTTCAGTTGGAAAACATACCCAGGCATTTGTAGCCACAAGGATATCTAACAACATGGAATGTGTCAAAGCAGATGTTAATATTTCAAAAACAGGAGTGGAGCTGGTAAATTTTAGAACTAAAAAAGTGGAAAGGCTGCAAAACACCTTCAGCATTGCATAGCAAATCTATTTAGGTATTAAAGCCCGCTACTAAATTTTTGATTCTTTTTACTACAATCATGTTCAATGATTTCTGTCAGGCAAAAGCAATTTGGTGAAAGCTGTTGTTGAGGGTCCGGGAGCTGGCCAGCCAAGAGTTAGGAAAGTTTTCTTGGCCTCATAGGAGTCGCGATCAGAGCCCAGGTTGCATGCTGATGGAAGATCAGTGGCTTCCTAGTGCAGAGGGAAGCTGAGCTCCAGGAAACCTGCTGTCTGTAAGTTGCCCCAATTGTTTGGAACTAAATGACAAAAAAACAAACCCAGGAAGGAGCCTTCAATTTAAACTGGAATTGTGCTGCCTCTTAACTGAACCATGCATAGGAAACTGTCCCTTTGAGCAATACCCACATTATGAAGGATAAATTCTGCCCCCTTAACCTAAATACTAAAGTATTAGTCCACAAATACAATGCCCGACTTTACTGACCAATAATAATGCAAGTAGGGAAAAAAGGAACGGTTTAAATGATTAGCTGTGTAATCATTTCCTCTGGGAAAAAAACAGACAGGCTGTCAAAATCTTTTTGCATGTTCAAGCATCTGCAGTTGACATGAGTTCAATGGTAACAACAGCAGAACACTTTGGTCTGGTATTAAAAAAAACTGCACCTAACTTTTTCATCTTCTTTTGTTATAAAAAAAAAAAAAAAAAAAAAAAAAAAACCTGATTGCTTAGCTTTTGTAGGCAACACTTAACACTTAACACTTGCATAATGAGCAAGTTCACACAGCATACTTTTCAATTAATATTATAAATATTATTATTATTAAACAGTATTTATGTAGCGTCAACATATTACACACCGCTGTACATTAAATAGAGGAGGGGGAGGAGAGGACCCTACCCTGTACATTAAATACAGGAGGAGGAGAGGACCCTGCCCCAAAGAGCTTACAATTTAGGACGTAGGAAAGCAGCGCACAATAGGAGGGGAGACATGGAATGGTGGGAAGTAGTGAGGGGTTTTAGGAGATTAAAGGAGATGGGTGGGCAAGTTTGAAGAGATTGATTTTAATGGCTCTTTTAAAGGAGCAGAAAGTGTGAGCAAGCTGAAAAGGAAGACCATTCCAGAGAGTTGGGGCAGCCATAGAAAAGTCTTAGAGTCGTGCGTGTAATGGGGTTATGAGTGAGGAAGTCATTGGTAGGTCATTGGAGGAGCAGGGAGAGCGGCTAGGAGTGTATTTTTCTATCAGGTCAGATAAGTGTAAGTGTGACCAGAACTGTAGAGGGATTTGAAGGCAAAGCACAGGAGCATTATGGCACACCCTGTGCAGTCGTCTTGCAGCGATGACAAGGCCAAGAATGAAAGACCCTATCTTCACCACTGGATCCTCAGCGGACATCCATGAAGATGATGAGCCTCCTCACTCTTTGTAAAATGATCCCCTGCGCAGGAGTTGCGTTATCCCTGAATGCTGGCTCACCACAGACAGAATCGAGCTTTAAACTACACAGCGCATAAACCTTACAGTTTAGGGCTGAAACAAAAAGCTGTGGTTTCTTTCATTTTAGGCCCAATTTAATTTAGACTTTAAAGGAAACATGTTTTAAGGGTATACAAAAATGTGAAATATTATTATGTATTTATAGAGTACCGACATCCTATGAATTAATACACTTTCCACTAACTTACTCTTAGAAGATCTCACAATCTAATGACCCTAAAACAATCTAAGGCAAAATTTTTGGGAGGAAGACAATTAACTTACTAATAAGTTTTTTGGAATGTGGGAGGAAACCATGTTGCCTGGAGGAAAATCACACAAACATTTAGAGAACGTGCAAACTCCATGTAGATGTCCTGACCAATATTTAAACAAATAAAATTACTAAATTATATATATAATATATATATATATATATATATATATATATATATATATATATATATATATATATAAATATACTTAATTAGAAAATTTGCTGTATTTCAGTGGAACAGCAGCACAACCTAGTGGTAATTTTGTGGAAAAGAATACAGAGTGTTTCTACGCAGCATAAATACAATATAAAACTGTCAATCAGGAGGAAAACTAAAGTGGTACATTTAAAATTTTCAATCAGGCAGGTCATTATTGCAGAAATGGACAGGTGAATTGGACTTAAGCTTACAGTGCTGATCTAAGTGTCAAGGTAATCGAGACTTTCAAGCTGTTTCATAAATAATTTTACTAACATAAGCTACCCACAACATGTAAATATTCATACAATTAAAATGTATTATAAATATCCCTCTTTTCCTTTGTCACAGCAAGCAGGCTGCATATTTCTGAGCCATTGTGTTTACTAGAATTGTGGATAAGAATTAGGAATTCAAATGCATGTTTTTAGACTGCAATTATGTCTTCCCTGCTCAGGTGTCCTATACTAAACAACAGTGAACCCCCCCTGTACTTTGCACAACATAGTGAGTGTTTTGTAGCCCAAAGGAAGGGCTTGGGTGCCTTGAGGTAAGACTGCAGAGTACACAGAACACTTCTAAATTTTTAACAGACAACAAATATTTTGCTTTAAGCACTTATGAAACAAGTATAACAAAATGCCTTTAAATTTTTACATGAAATTTATATATTCCCTCCCATCCAGATAGAAAATCTTATAAAATTCAAGCTATGCAGTTTACCTCCCAGGTCACACAGGTAGGAAGGAATATTGTGGAAGGGATTCTAACTGTCCTTTTCTGCAATAATGACCTGCCTGATTAAGGATTCTTAAAAGTGGAACTTTTGTTCCTCTTTAAACATTGTAAGATTGAATACATTATCAGATTTATCAAAATCAGAGAGATCTAATCTGATTGTATGATCTCACTTTAGCATTGTTGCAGTGTTATAAATTTGCTGGTTCCCAATAAAGTGGAACTACATTCAAATAAAAAATCCCACTTACCTTTAGATCTGTAATGCTCTAAATCCCGTCTGAGATGTACTCTATTGGGTCCTGCGCCGTCCTCTAATCCAATTTATTCCCGGCACGGAGGGAGTCTTCTATCTTCTGGCTACATTACCTGGTCTCCCACTACACAGGCGCGAGTGCTGATCTAACTATGCATGCGCGAGATCAGCGATAAAGACATAAGTGGAGTGGCTTCACCGTTCTACTCTTTAAAAAAGAGTGTTAAAGGAAAAATAAAAAAGGTAATTTGTACTTTACATAAAAGGGTAGACAACCATATCAGTAATAGGTCCGCATTAGGTGGTCTTTGACGAGACTTTAAAGATGCCCATAAGCCTCAGAAACCTCCTGTCTCTGGTAACTCTCAGGCTCTTCTGACATTTATAGGTGACACTTCTCACTAAGCTCCACAAAACTAGTTCTTTTTTTAAGAACCAGGATCAGGCAGGTCATTATTGCAGAAATGGACAGGCAAAGTCCCTTCTGTAATAATTCTTCCTATTCGTCCAATCACTCCAATAAAACATGACCTGCGCATATGAAGCGTCAGGTTTGGTTGGCAGGATACCCGGCAATCCCGGCTTCCCCTGCTCGTGCTGGGAATTAATGATACGTTTCGTCATCCTGACCCAGCCAATTCATTTAGCCAAAGATCTTCTACAAGAAGAGAATAAGGTGGAGGATGACGGTGCCCTGCAAGGGAACTGAAACAGGTGAGTAATGCAGGTTTAGTTGTGCTGTAAGGAAAATGGGTCTAGTGTTTACATCCACCTTCTTTACAGCATTTGTTTTACTGCAAGGCCACAAGTACATTTTTATAAGAACACTCTTTGTCTTACATGAGCTCTGTGTTTGCTTGTTCTGGCTTATTTGTACTTATGATTGAGAGAGGATGGATTTTGTTTTCTTAATACATCTTTATCCCTTATTATTTTAGATTTATGGAGAATTTACAGACAGAAATTCAAGAAATGGAGTTTGCCCAATTCTCCAAGGGAATGAACTTCATGAGAAAAGAGGATTTTGCTGAGTGGTTGCTTTTCTTCACTGACGAAGAGAACAATGACATCTACTGGCAGAATGTGAAATCCAGAATTCCTCCAGGCGAAGTATGTTCAGCACTGAATACAATGCGAGCCAATAAAAATAAGACGCTGCAATGTTTACCTCTGATCACCCTTCTAGCAATCTGTTGTCTGCCAGGTGTCTCACGCATGTTGTTGTTACTATAATAACAATAAGCTCTGCAAGTTATTCTTTCTTTTCATACATACCTGGTGGTTATGTTCTGCCATTGCTGCCTCCAGGTGATTTTTCTTTAGCCACACCACATGCCATTTCCTAAATGCATATTATTGGATTATTTAAAGTGAATTTAATTAAGATTTAAATAAAGTGGATGTTGAATTAAAACACCTGGCATTGGTGATGGTGGGTGACGGAGTCATATCCATTTTTTTTGGCATTGGGAATGCTGAAGCAATAAGACAGCACATGGTTTCTGCTGTTGAGATCATGTGATCTGTGATATCGGCAAGTTCCTGCTGCCAGGCCTGGCAGAACACAGATTGCATTGTTGGAAAAGGCATAAATAAAAATTATTAGGCAGGGCTGGTCAGCCTGAAAACAGAAAATATACTGAGATCAATGGTGATATGGCCTAATAACACATGGCAGGTTTAGGCAAGTGTTTTGCTAACTGGGCAGGAGAACTAATAATTCTGAAAATATTATTTCTAAATAAAAGATATATAAATACTTGAAATTTACTGGAAAATGTTTAATGTAAACCTGTAGGCATGCTAGATTATTTACATATCTGGAACAAGTAGTAAAACCACTTTAAAACAAGTTCTCATCCATGTCCATAGTCTGGAAGGGTAGGCAGGCATTTTCCTGCCACACATACACACTATAAAAGAATATGCTTTGTTACAGTCTATGCCCTGTGCTGCCTTACCACCAGGAGATACTACATTAGTGACAAATGCCACTAAGTGGATGGGGTCTGCTTCTGTTTGTATTGCATGTTGGTGTCAGAGAGGTTTTGAATGTGGAAGTGTGGATGTAGGGAAGGGGCCACTAATATCCACAAGGTACTGTAGAATCTGTATAATATTATAAACTCTTTTCTTGCTCACAAAGAAAATATGGAATGCATGACTTGTACTATTCAATCTAATTGTAATTCTCTGTAATTCCAGAACATCAGCTTGGATGAATTTAAGAGTTTTTATCATTTCATGAACAACTTGGAGGATTTCAGCATTACAATGAAGATGTTTAGTGTGGCCAACAGGGCGGTTAAATTAGGTGAGTACACCAAACACTTTACAGCAGCACTACACATTACAGATTATAGACTTGTTTTTAATTTATTCCCAGTATTTAGATATCAAAGCAGATGCAAACTGGGCACTATAACCTTTAACATTTTAACATAATTTTAGAACTTTTTATGTTTTAATTTGCATCTTCCGTTGAAAGAATGTCTGATAATGGTTATAAAACCAATGTAATTTGGTTAGGGTTTACCTCTGCTTTAAAGGTTATGTATCTCAGGATGCATTTTTAAAGTGTACACCTTACCCATTCAAGGTATCACATCACCCCTGTATGATCTATATTCCAGCATTACACCTGTACCAGCAAAGAAGCAGACATGATACTCCTTAATCAGTTTGGACTACCTGAGAATTTAGTGTTTAGGTTGTTTCAGTCCACTAGATGGGGCACTGCCTCTGACCATAGGAATGTATTATACCACAGCAATCTGCATGCTAAGCAGGGTAAATGATAGGCTTGCAATTGAACAAAACAGCTCCATTTTTACTGAGCACATCATTTTCCGGTTTCTTAGCTGCCATCTCACAGTGTTATACTTTGTGCTGCTTCAAATTACTTCTGCTCACAGCCCTGATAAAGATAACACAGATCCCTGAAATGCTTTGGCTCTCTTGATACCTTTAGTAAAAGTTGATATCTATAATAGTAAGCTCACTGTTTGCCCAAAGGCAGATTTTTTTTTTCTTTATACTCTGGGTTCTAACTCAAATATTTATTTGTCAAAACGTCGAAAATGTTTGTTTAGCTAACATTAAAAACATGAATGTTACACATAATGACACTGTAAGCAATCACTGAACATATTTGTATTCAAGCTGCACAAGATATCCAGTAAGTAATTTTTCCAACCTAAGCTGTTATTTTAATGTAATTTT
>NC_092858.1:30023366-30024384 GCF_032062135.1 Pyxicephalus adspersus
CAGAAAAACAACAAAAGAACCCTTATAAACCCAGTGCTCAAAAGTCAGAGCTTGATGTGCATTGTAATAAATAAAATAAGTATTTGATCCCCCATCAACCCATCAACCAGCAAGATTTCAGGCTCCTAGCTGTCTTCACTGTATGCAGGTAACAAGCTGAGATTAGGAGCACCCTCTGTAAGGGAGTCCTCCTAATCCAGACTGTAGACCTACACAAGGCTGGACTGGGCTACAAGACTATCGCCAAGCAGCTTGGTGGGAAGGTGACAACAGTTGGCGCGATAATTCGCAAATGGAAGAAACACAAAATAGCTGTCAGTCCCCCTTGATCTGGGGCTCCATGCAAGATCTCCCCTTGTGGAGTTGCAATGATCATGAGAACGGTGACAAAGCAGCCCAGAACTACACGGGGGGAACTTGTCAATGAACTCAGGGCAGCTGGGAGCATAGTCACCAAGAAAACAATTGGTAACACACTGCACTGTGAGGGCCTGAAATCTTGCAGAGCCTGCAAGATCCCCCTGCTCAAGACAGATGTAGGAGAGGGGTGCTGGAGAAGTTCCTGGCTTTGCTCAGAAAGAAGAGAGCCAGAGTTATGAAATAACACATTTATTCAACATGCCAGGTCAGGTGAGTAGGGGGTATGGTGGACCAAGTGGAAACCCAGGGTGTTCAATTTGCCAGCCAAAATGTTGGCCGTGTACAGGTGCATTGTCCTGCCAAAAAAGGATCCCTTTGGTCAACTTTCCACATGTTTCGTCTTAATTGCCTTCTTCAGCTGGTCCAGAAGGTTAACATAATGCTGTCCGGTGATACTAGAGCACCGTGGTAGGTAGTCTACCAACAGAATACCGTCTTTGTCCTAGAAAACGGATGTCATGACTTTTTTGGCCGATTTCCTAACACTATTCAAACATTTTGGCACCCACTTCGCTGAAAGCTTGCGCTTGTCCATGATAGTGGTGATAACAAACCCAACATGCTCCCATGAGATGTCAAGTATCTGGTCTATCTTTTT
>NC_092858.1:30025896-30029866 GCF_032062135.1 Pyxicephalus adspersus
CTTAAAGATTTGATATTAAGTGTTATTTTTGTATTAGTATGTTTTCTATCATATTATAGCAACAATTAATTATTCACTGTTTATCATTGCTAGCTGAATTCAAGAGAGCTGTTAAAGTGGCAACAGGCCAGGAACTATCAGAAAATGTGCTGGACACAGTTTTTAAGATCTTTGACCTGGATGGGGACAACTGCTTAAGCCACGGAGAGTTCCTAGGTGTTCTAAAGAACAGGCTTCACAGAGGCTTGAAGGTAATAGAAGTGTACAGGTTTTGTCAATTTACTCGTTTACGATTGTAAAGAAACTAAGCTCATTCAGAATTATAATGCAAAATTTAAAGAACTCCAGGAAGATTCCATTTAATCCATTTAGGGATTCATGAAGAATTAAAGTATTAATTTGTATTTTTGCTGTAGGCAAATTCAGTCCCTGAATTTCTTTGGGTATTTCCCACATTTTACATAAGTCTGCAAATTAGGTCTGAGTCAATTATACTAATGATACTTTTTTAATTTTGCTGTGGATGTTTGTTGGTTCACTATGCGCACTATTGTTTGGCACTCTGTGCTGTTTTTTTCATATCAATTTAACTTTCTCTTATATATATATTTGGTTTGCATTGCATTGCATTGCAATATTATTTATTTTGTTGTATTGCTGTTTCTTTACATGAAATGAGCATTTACCAATTTAAAGCCCCATTTGATTATACTAGATTTTTGTCATTGTAAACAATTTTTCATGATCATTTCCAATGACAAACGGCTGAATAATGAATGAAACAGCGCTGTTCTGTTTTATGGAAAGGGGGAAGTATGAGCAGCACCCCGCTCTCTTCACTTTCATTGCGGTCATTTGTCTTCTGTCATTCAGGGATCCGGCAGGACAGATCCATGAACCACATTGGACAGCCTCTGTACACATGCCAGAATCATCTGAGGTGTGTACATAGCATTAAGTGTCTAGCAGCGTTGTTTTGCTTTGCATTTCATATGCATTTTGAATACACATCTCAAACATAGGATGTTAAAATCCCTTTGACTTTAACTCAGCAGGTAGTATGGCAGTTAAAATGCAGGGATTGACCTGCTTTGCATTGTGCTGCATTTATTTGGGTGCAAACATTATCATTATATTGCAACATTTTTCTTGTTGAATGCCATTTACCGTTGCTTTACCGATGCTTTAAAATAAGAACTTAGTATTTGAATATGCCTGTGGACATTTACCTTACTGATAGCTTTATTTCAAAGAGCAAAAGACTGTCATTGTAAGTAAGTTTTTATAGTCAAAATACATCTGAAATGGATCAATATCATCCATGCAGTAAATTCAGCTAAATATTCAATGATAAAATTGATGAACTTAAAATACACTTCTGTATATAAAATAGATAACAAATATGAATGAAAATTATGTTTCTACCCATAATAAAATCTGTACAACATGTTTAAATGAGAGAAATGGCTCATTGTTACATCTTTCATTCTGCAATTTGTATCCTAGTTAGCTATCACAGGATGTTTAGGTATTTTTTTAATTCTCTGTTTCTTGTTTTCTACAGCATGTCCCCCAGCAACAAGGCTTTCAGGGTTACTTGAAATGTGTCAAGCGCGAGTCCATTAAAGGAGCTAGTGAGGCCTGGAAACAAACTGGAAGAAGTCCTGTTTAATGTAATTGTGTTGCCTGTGGCCTGTTGGTTGGAGTGCTCTTTTTGTGTTTTGAGTTGTTTACAGCTTTGTGTATCTCATGTTTTCTGATATGTTTTTATATTGTGCCTTCTTCATTCATAGTTCCAATGGAGTAACATTGTATGGTCTGGGACTTAAAACCAGCAACAGCCATATCAGTCTAGCTGCACCACATGGATCCAAATGTAGAAATACACTAACTATATCACCTGGTATATCTAAAGCATTACAAGATGTATCCTGTACACAGGTCTGGGGCCAAGTTTCCTTCTGATTGGTATCTGCTCTTTGCCTTTTTGAAGGAAACCTTTTCTGAGAAGTATGAAGGCTATCAATTTCACTTTGACTTTCCTGATCAGTGTCAGTGACGCAAAAAGTGTTGAACTAAGACAGATAAATAATAGAATTTTCATTGTGCAATTATATTTAGTATTTTAGAAAGCACAATCTCCCATATCAACACAAAATTGTCTCTTCAATTTAGATAAGTCAAGATAACAAAGCATTGCTTCTTATTGCTGAATTTTAATATTCCTTATATCTAAGCCTGTATTTTCAGTCTTTTCTGTAACATTGCAAATATTCTTGTGACAAAGTTTAGGATATTTTAGAATGACAGCAGCATGGCAACATGTTGTTTTTCCCAATTCTAAATGTGTCTTGGATGGGTAGAAGAACAGCATGTTCTCATCTGATTCAATATCCTCACTCGAAATCATATATAAAAGGTGATCAGATACATTTTTTCAGGTCAAAAGCTGAAATGCACCTTGGGGAAACAAAGTTCAGGACAAGATGTTTTTTCCAAAAGCTTCATTCAATGAACTCGCATTATTGTCCTACACTAAATGATCCGTCCATAATGGATGCTCCACTAATTGGGTCCATGCACTTATTAACAGACTGAAGTCATTCTCCACTGCTGGGAAATGTTTAATACATTTTTATCATCCATTCATTTATATGTATAGCATAAGTTGAAAAATGATAGTGCTCATATCTGGTAAACAGCTTTACAATATAAACTCATTACATATACAGATGGAAATACACATGAGACAATTTATGAAGACAGAAGCCAAAATAATGCAGATGGGAGTAAAAAGCTCCAATAGCTGTCCCTTCACACATTTTTGTATTTTGTGCATGTTTCCAAAACAGTTATTGTAAAGCAAACCTTTCCTAAACTAACCTCCCCCTTATACTGTTCATTATAGGATTTTCAATGATATCTCTAGGTAAATCGTACCACTGTAATGGTGTGTGCCTATGCAAGTACTGACTTTCAGAAGGTTAGGGCCTATCCTCACTTCCCCATTATTCAGGTCTATTGATAGATTGATTAGACCCATGTCCCCACAAATCCCATTTATTAGAAGACCAGCAGATCTGTGTAGGGGAGGACACTTTTCCAAAAAATAATATCTCATGATGTTTAGTATCCAGACATGAGTTTAATTTAGCTGGTTTAGGCAATAAAATATTCACTTGAAAGCTAATATGCATATTTACATTAGAAGTAGATGTATGTTTTAAAGTAGAACTCACAAAGTTTTAGAGGGATGTGTTGCTATACACACAGCAGAGTGTTTACACCTATCCTCTTTATAACATATGCCCATTACATACTACCTGGCATACAATAAAGGGAAAGCACTTCCATGAACATATAAAGCAGAAGGCCTCTGATAAATCTGGTGATATGCAGTAGAAAATTTGCCTGTACACATTTTTGCACCTCCAGGAAACTGCTGGGCAAACTGTTTCTTGCAATAGGTGCTGCTTCAGGCAATCCATACCTTAGCATCATAGATCAGTGGTCACCTACCTTTTTGGACCTACAGACCACTACATGTATGGAAACCAGTCAGCGGATGTGCGGGGAACCGTGTGTCCCTCAAAGGGGAAGAAACTTCCCCCATGGTCATGGTGCCAGAACTTGCGCACTCTCCCATCGCAGGTCTGAGCTTCCAATGGGAGAGTGGGCAGGTTGTGTCTATACGGGAGACATGGTCTGTGACTCTGGGCGGTGCATCCCCCAGCGGGGTCCTTCTCCTGACCCCGCTGGAGGGCGGACCACCAGTTGGCAATAGCTGCCATAGATAGTTTTGGGATTGCGTTTGAAAACCTTTTTCTTTTGGTTTTTGAGATTGTGTAAAAGCACTGTGCTCGGGATGTGCATTTTTACTGCATAGGACGCTGAGAATCCCTTTTTTTAGGTGTTGTAGTATGTCAGTGTTCCCCTTTATATCACTAGTTACCCACCTGGGACCATTCTG
>NC_092858.1:30030744-30033346 GCF_032062135.1 Pyxicephalus adspersus
AAAAAAAATGGTGAAGGCAATTATATATATTTGTGGGCCTGTTTACAGGTAGAATAGTTTACCAAAGAATGTTGTTTGTCTACTTTTATATCCCAAAAATACATTTAGATTTCATGTATTATCTATGTTTGTTCAGAAATGGAATTCTGTGGTGGTGTTTTCTTTTATACAAATCAAGGTAATGGATTCAACTGGAACAAATAATCAGGACAATGTATCTACTTGAAAAACTTCTTTCATAAATTAAAATAAAGATGAAATATCAAATCTGTATTACAACATTTTTTTTATTATTTATTTATTCAATTTTTTATTTATTTATTGTATTATTATTTATATATTGTGGGGGGGGGGGTCTCTGAATCTTTGTATGTAATTATCCAGGTTGGGTGAGTTATAATGATATGATATGGTAGGTATGATGGTAATCCAATGTTCTACTCTCTAATCTAGGTGTGCCTCAATGTGTGTGATAAAAACATAGAGGAATAAAGGATGAAAGCTGCAATCCACTGGTATATGTTCAGATAAATGTATTTATTTTGTTGCCGTCAGTAACAAAAGCAGCAATAAATTAGGACTGGAATGTAGTAGGAATAAAATCTGTACTGATAAGTACATTTATCAAGAAGAATTGCACGAGAAAGCTAAAGGCGTCAATTGAAGCCCTCGGCTTGACAACTTCTGTTGTCCTATGGTAATTCTTCCAGTCCTGATGGTCATTATGTTTTCCTACATAGTTTTGCAGTTGCCTCTTAACTAAATTTTATTAAAATAGGAATTTATTAATATTGTATGCTACCATTGCTAAACTGCCATGATAAAAAGATGCTGGTTCTGGTTCTGGACGTTGTTGATGCTTTGGCTTTAGGACTTCAAAAGACACCTAAAACATTTTTTATGAAAAGTAAAACTGCAGATATAGTTATTACCCATATTTTCATTGATAAACTCCTATGAGTAGCACCAGGGTCTCCACTTTGCAACTGCATATTCCTTTTATCTAAAATAATGCCAACATATAACCCTTCAAAAAAATTACCCTTTTTGAGACCACTAGAAATTTTCACCCCAAAGTAAATACAAGTACACTTCTTGTCACATCTGTTGTTCTGGTCTGGGGAAGGTTTGCTAGTTCATTCTAAAATGACAATTTCACATCACAATGTCTTTTATCTGGATATCTTTATAAATAACAAATATAAAAGTGGATATACATAATTAGCATATCAAATGGCCAGCAGGTCCATCAGGATCTACCGTAATGAATACTGCTATGCTATGTACAGGGCTCCTGTAAACAATGTATCATAATGTTAGTATTAATGTGGAGCATTAGGCAATGAGCAAAATACCAAGACTGTAATCAGGATGGTGAGCATCCCATTGGTGTCCTACCCAAAAAATAGCTGAAACCGTGTTCCGCTACTCCATGTATCAAAATCAGGAAACAATATCTGCTCATATGTAAGGATAGTTTTCAGGTCAATCTGTCCAATCCGTTGTTCTGACCTGTCAGGTATTTAAAAACAATAAAAATTGAATGACAGGCCAGTGATCAGGAACTGGACATAAAAAAAAGTGGAAAGTGGTACTTCTATTTGGCCAGACACACAACATAACAAGCAATATCCAAAATATGACGTGAAAAGTGATGCAGATACTAAAAAGAAAAAAAAGTCAAGTAATACAAAAACCTGTCAACCGCCAAACAAATCACAAGATTGTGGTAACAATCCACTACGAAGCAAAGAAAATGGTTCATATCCAGGTCCCTGTGAATAACTATTTGGAAAAAATGAACCCAAAAGAATTTGTAAATAGAATTCTATCCTGACACCCCTATGATTAGGTTGTAGAAGCTGATCGATCCCCATTCCCTTCAATGTGTAGATTTGGTGGTGGGTAAGTGAGCAATGACTGAGTTGTCCTATTTTAACACATAGGATTAAACTCTGTGTAGTTGTGGATGCCATACAAATAAGTAACCTCAAACTAGAGGGTGGGTCCCTCTATGAAATTAAGATATTGTTGATATACCCACGGACAGATTTGTGCGTGTTTCTCCCCTAGGCCAGCTAGCTTGTACTCCGGGGGCAAATATGAGAGGACAACTATAATGAAGGAGGATAGTCACTGGTGGGAGCCATGATGGTTGTGGGCTAAACAGCTCTATGCTAAGCTTTTATGTATGAAAATTTACAGCTGACATTGCTGGGAAAATGTCACCCCTAGTGGCCATGGTACTCTAGGCTGTATCCTTGTGAAAAATCCAGCCCTGAATATACCTGGGCCATGCCTAAACATGGCTCCAGTACAAAGCAGGTATATAGATGTACAGTTAGGTCCATAAATATTTGGACAGACAACTTTTTTCTAATTTTGGTTCTGTACCTTACCACAATAATTTTAAATGAAACAACTCAGATGCAGTTGAACTACAGACTTTCAGATTTAATTCAGTGGGTTGAACAAAAAGATTGTATAAAAATGTAAGGAACTAAAGCCTGTTTTTTACACAATCACTTCAATCACAGGGGCTCAAAAGTAATTGGACAAATTAAAAAGCAGAAAATAAAACTTTCTAATACTTGGTGGAAAA
>NC_092858.1:30034540-30037549 GCF_032062135.1 Pyxicephalus adspersus
TGACCGCATGTTGTCTAGGATAAATTTTGAGAAATTATTTGGAGAATCGGAATGGAAATGTCTGACTACCAGTAAGCCATCCCTATTAAAATTGTTGGTATATATTAAACTGATATTCATATCTGCCAATGGGTACCCCTGCCAAACCATTAGCACCTTTGTTTGCCAGGTTCTGAACTCTTTAGCACCCTAAGTACTTAAGGGGAGAAGCCAGGTTGACCTCCTCCCTACTGAGCTGATTTGTTTGCACATTCACCAGGTCAAGTAACATTCACTCATCTATATATCTATTACCTTTATTGTTCAGCAGGAACTGGTGCATACTGTACTTAGTCTCCATATTTATTATCTGGTGAATGATTTGCTGCATATTTGATAGTAATATTTGTTCCATTTATACATCTGAATATTATATTACTAAATAACAATATTAAATTAACAAAATTAACAATTATAAAAATCCAATAATTGTCTGCTGAGTACTATTGTCTATAGTCCTGTGTCAATCAGGGTGATTGTATGGATGCCAGCCATGCTGATATCAACACAGTCTTCAGTACTTGGAAGCTGCTTTAACAAGTTATATTCCAGAAACCCAAATCAATGCAGTGTTCATGTTAATTTAGCATAAAACACTGTACATTATTTGACATGTCATAATGTCATAGCACACAACTACCACCAGATGGTGCTCATTACTAGTCTGAATCTTCAGGAGGAACATTGGAGCACATGAAGTAAATATGGAAAAGTTGGGGTTGTCTATCAAAAAATGCTAAATACCTGGCTGTAATGGTAATCCAGTGGTTTTGAGCCAGCTTGGGTATGCATACAAGAGCCCTGACCACTGTGACTTCATTGATTGCATACTTGTTATGGATTGGTGATTTAGTAGTACCTAGTCCAGCCAATAAGCATTACCAATAGGATGTCAGTTATGGGCGCCCTTAATGTTTCTTTTATTACAGGTGAACCTGTTCTTTGTCTATGGCTCAGGATAAAATTAATTGAAAAATTAATTTAATGATCATTTCCATCGACAATCTGATGTCCGTATAAGACTGCACTGCTTCTGGTCCATGTCTGGTGAGTTGGGTCATTCACATTGGAAGCTTTTCACTTTTTTTTCACCAGTTTTGAACTAACATACATAAACCTTTAGGAGCTGGGCCTGCACTGTGAACTGAACGGTGCTGTGTTGGCCATGATTTCTGCAAGGTGATATCAGCACTGGAAGAATCAGATTGGCTAAGAGAGGAAGTTGTGTAGCGTTGTGTTGTGTAGTGTTGTGTTGTTGTGACCGATCCTCGTATAGGAGAGGAACGAGAGCCTGAGCATATTGTTCTATGGAGTAACAATTATTATTAATATTATTATTATGTACATTAAAAAGGGGTTGCAAATGACAGACACATACAGACAGTGATACAGGAGGAGAGGACTGCCCCGAAGAGCTTACAATCTAGTAGGTGGGGGAATTTCACACACAATAGGATGTGAGATATGTAGTGGTGGGAGGTAGTGATGGTTTCAAAAGACAGAATAAGACCGGTGGGCAAGTTTGAAAAAATTGGTTTTGAGCGCTCTTTTAAATGAGCAGAAAAAGGGAGCAAGCCGAATAGGACGAGGAAGACCATTCCAGAGAGTCGGGGCAGCTCTAGAGAAGTCTTGTATCCGTGCGTGTGATGAGTGTATTGATGTACACAGTATGGTAGTATGGATCACTGGGGATGTCCAGCATGGTGCACTTACCCCTACAGTGTTCTGAATACACACACATACACAACAATGATCAAATGAATGCAACTTAACTCTAACAGTTTCCAGGGGCAAGTTTTTAGGTCAGTCACGTGACACAATGGGTCTTCTTTCTTCAGCCCTTGTTAAACAGTGATTTACTAAAACCCCTAAGAAGGGGGTTTACAGGTGTAGGTGGGCATGTACTAGCATTATATACACATCAATACACAACACTTTAATTTTCACATGAGAGCAGATTTGTGAATGAAGACCTCCACCTGTTTGCAAGCTTCATTCATACAAGAGACAGCCAATCTATCTGCAGATCACAAGGGGGGGGGGTCTCTTTTAGGTTTGGGCTTTATTTACAAGTCACACATCACAGCACTCTCTGTATGAGGGCCAAAACCTCACCCTGCCCAAAATACTTCAGAAAGGGGAGCAGAGTGTACCCTACAGTCACATGACTACCACCGGCGTGCCCTGTCTATGCCCCCCCCCTCCCTGGATCCGACCAGCCATCCAACTCCCCGACACACGCCCACAGTCCCCGTGACGTGTCAAGCTCTGTGAAGTCACACAGAGGGAGTGGTCAGGTAGCAATTTAGTCTTCCTGACTCCGCCCCCAGTGACAGTAGCTGCTCGGCACCGGGCGGTCATGGCTCCGGCTCACGTACTGCGCTGCTGCCAGCGGGTGGTCGGCTGGATCCCGGTGCTGTTCATTACGGTGGTCGTGTGCTGGTCCTACTACGCCTACGTGCTGGAGCTGTGTGTGTGTGAGTACCGCGCTTCCTGCCCGCCCCCCCATATCCGCCCGGGGCACCCCGTATACACTGCCCCTGTCATTGTGTGTGTACACCAACATAGGGTGTCCTGTGTATACATGTCATTGTGTATAGGATATGGAGTGTTGTGTTATTTGTGTGTGTACAGTGCAACTACACAAACCTCCTATGTATGCCCAGTATATAGACTGTCCTATGTGTGTGTATTGTGTGTGAGCCTCTGGCTTGTCATTGTGTATATAAGTTGTGTGTCAGTGTGTATATAATATGAAGTATAGTGTGTGTACAGTATATGCTGTGTATGATGTATCCTGTATGTAACATATGAAGTATACTGTGTGTGTTCTATGTATCTAAATGTATATAAGTTGTGTGTATAATATATAAAGTATAGTGTGTGATTGTGTGTACAGTATATGCTGTGTATGAGTCTCCTGCGTATAGTATATGAAGTATAGTGTGTGTACAATGTTCTGTGTATATA
>NC_092858.1:30039499-30116463 GCF_032062135.1 Pyxicephalus adspersus
GTGTACAATTCTGATCATCAGATTTGTATATTGCCCTCTATGACACTTCTGTAGTGTTCCATGTATGGTGTGATCAGCGTTCAGTGTGTATACTGTTGTTGGTTTGTGTAAGCATGCATAGTGATAAGTGTGTGTCGTTTGAACGTTTTCTAGTGTCCATGTTGTGTGTGGTGCTGAGTCCTCTGTGTATTATGGTGTGTGTACAATACAATGGTTTCTGTAGTATTGGGGCTGTATATAGTACCGCAATCACCATACTAATTATTGTGTGTGTGTGTGTGTGAGATCGCCAATGTGTGTACCTCTTCTGCATTGTCTGCTGTGTGTACGATATTGTCCCTGGGATGTGTTATTGTCATATTTTGTGTTCATCATACACCAGATGCATTGTCTTGTATACAGAACATCTGCACTGACTGTATTGTGTATGTGCATACAACGCATTGCCCATGAATTTCCTGTGTACACAGTGCTGCTTCTGAGATTTGTGTACAGATCCCGGTTTCTGGTTCCAGTTCAATGCCTGAGGATGGTCTGTGTGTGTTTCTGTATTCTTTGTGCTCAGGTCATGTGACAACTTTGTGTAGGAATTGTGAAAACTTCTGTATTTATTACACTTTCAGTTCACTTCAAGGTCCCCTGGGCTGATGTACTAAAGGAGGGTAAAGTTTTCACTGCAGTATAGTGTGAATGTTCACTTCAATCATCCAAAGCAGCTGTATGTTGGTTAATCAATGTCAATTCATCTTTCTCATGATTGGATAATCAAAGTGAAGTGATGAAGTGCACACAGTGAGCCCCCCAGGTTTGCTGGTGACCCCAAATGTGCTGACTTTTACCAGAATGATTAAGGTGAATTATCAGTCTGCAGGGGGCAATGCCCACTGAATGTGGGAAAAATTAACTTTGCAAAAAATACCCAATCACATGCAATGACCCCAAACACAAGTTTTATTCTTGCACATGATTGGATGGTTGAAGTAAGCAGTTTCATCTTGTTTGCCAATCTGAGTGAAATGTTTATTGTGAATGGATAGTTTACTTTGCTATGTGAACCAGGCAATAACTTTCATAAATGGACTCCAATAGATTCTTCAGTTGGGGATTTTTTGGCCACCCTGAGTATAAGTCGGAGGACCTGTGTTGTCACAGATGTGGTTCAGTATAACTGTGGCTGTGTAGTATGGATTATCAGGCTGGTTATATGGGATATCCTGAGTATACACAAGAAATATGTTAATAATAATTGGGATTTCCTGCATCTATGTCACACCAGCGATTCTGGTGACAACGCTCCATTGATAGATTTGCTGATACTTGTATCATGTGGCTTTACTTGCTGCACCACCAGTACAGTGTTGTTATTCACAATTGAGATTGTGCTGTGTCCGTCACAAAGGAATGTGGAAGTTGTATTTCAGTGATTGTCGGTGACACAAGTTTCAGTGTGACACAGTCTTTGGCTTGTTGTATGTTGTCACTTCTGTTTTTTTGCTAGCTGGCTGCCTCCAATGCCTGTCATACATTCTGTGTTGCTGACATACATAGCATCTAGTGTGTATGCTGGATAAAGCATGTGTATATCCATTGGATGAACGTATACTGGTACCGGGTCGGTGAATGAAGCCTGCTTACCGGGTGCCTTCAGACAAATGCCAGCTATGACAGGGGCCATATGTACATCCTGATCAATTCTCTATTACTTGCCTTCCTTTTACTTGCCACAGCGGGGTTTAGCTAATAACCACTGAAAACGTTATAAAAGCTACATCCACCACTCCAAATATTATCCATAGTGAGCGTTCCCAAACTGGAAAAGAGTACCTGAGCTTTGGAAGCGGTATCCAGTCATGTGTATTATCTGTGGTATTTCTGTAGCTGATCTTTTCCATGTTACTGACTCATGGCAGATCTACACCTGATGACCTGGTAATCTAATAACTGAGAGGGGCAAATTACAGGTAAGGGCAGTTAGGAATCAGCAGAGGTAGAATAATCACAGAATACCTGAAGCAGGAAGATCTTTGCACTGCAGGTCCTCAGGTGCAGCTTTCTCTACAGCAAGGAGAACCATGAGCAGCACAGTAGTGACATTACCAAATCTTATGAGACCATCAGACAGAGGGACGGGGTCTTGGATGTCTTTACTCTGCAGATGAAGCAAAGCTATGGGGTTAAGGGCACAGGAAGCACACTGCTATATATTGGAAGGTAGTTCTTTCAGGGTTAGTTCACACTGCAAGTCATTCCTGGCATTAGGTGGTGCTTTACAAATCTAGGACATTGTAAATTCCAATGCGTCATTAGGGCTAACTCACTCTACAAGCTAAGCCATAGCTGGCTTTCCAAAATTTCTGCTGCAGGCATCTTGGTGGAACTGACTAGTGATTTGACCTCCAAAGCATTTAATGAGAAATGCCAGTCAGTGCCAGTGAGGTTACAAGCAAGCGTCAGCTAAAAGTGAACGTCAGTGCTAGCTTTTTCTAAAGCTTTACCGTATCCATCTGTTTTTTTATTTCAAATCTAAACTCTGAACATCAAGTATCAACTGAAAGATCATTGCTTACCTATTAGAAAATCATACTCCTACTCCGCCTCTGTTCAGGGACTTCCCTTGGAGAAGCTGCTCCTGTTTGTATTTCCTTCTTTGTAATTATAAGAAGGAGCGGTATATTGCTGACGTGTGGGAAGGTGCCCACTTCAAGCACCCCATCCACAGCATAAGCATAGGAACTTTGCTTGATCTTCTTTCTCCAGGCTGGGTTGGACAGTTTTGACCTGGAAGTGCTCAAAGCTGCATGCTTCTGGGCTCATTAGAAAAAGTGAGGTGCAAGGATAAAAGGGGTTCGGCATAAATTGCGCCCACTGTAGAAGTAGTCAGCCACGAGGTCACTTCTTTATTCGAGAAAGGAGTGAGCCCATCAATTTGTTACCTAATAGCACCTAGCTGAGATTATCTGTGAGTCAGGACAAGCAGTATCCTGACCCGGTATTATACTAAACCTGTTACAGCAAAAGTGTACTCTGCTCATTCTAGGAACAATAACAAGTTTGTTTTATATTTTCTTCATCCTTTTCTTTCTAACTTTGTAAATGCCCAACCTCCCCCTTTCACACCCCATGTGAATTCACTGGGAATTAGTTTCTCTGGCACCAAATGTAGGATTCTTTACTGTAGAGTGGGCATGGCCATTGACCCATAATTTGGGAAGTAATTGGTGTTTATTTGGTCTTTGGTAGTCAAGTGGCACATCAGGGGGAGAATTGTATGTGCAGTTTATGGTGTCTCCTAGCATGTGTCCTTTGCTATTATTGCTACTATTATAGACAAAGGTGACTTAAAAAAATTTCAGTTTGGGAAAGGGTTTGTATTGTGGTAACTAATTAGGGTTAATTAATGTAATGACAGTATTCCTTATATCCTTTCCGGTTTTATTTCCTTATGTATTTTTCCATATTTAAATTCAGTGACGGTGCAGACAACTATAACACTGAGATCCGATCACCAGGCCTGAGCATTCTTACATTAAAATACTATGCAAACACTGATTTTCTGAAAACCGTTCTATGTATAGGCTTTTCTGGGCAGATGCTGGCAATTTATGAACAGATACTTCCTAGAAGGCTCAATTCACAAATCTTTAACGTAAGTTAAGGTTCAGTTATTTAACCATGTCACTGTGATGTTCAAAGTTTATTGGCTGAAAACAATTTCTTTTACAAATAGGCATACTTAGAGCATGGTTACTTTAATTTGTTTGAGTCCTTTCATACCGACAATAGAAAATGTTCTGTTGGCAAACTACTGCTGTGTGCCTGGGATCTGCAAGCTGCTCCGCAGGAAGAGGTATTTGCATGTGTCGCTTAATGGAACTGTTTTGCAGTCCGCCACAGCTGTGTGCACATAATGGTTCTCAAATGCTCCCATTTACTGGATTGTGAGTGACTGTGGTTAAACCTGTCAGAATGCTGTGCTCAACTGTCCTGGACAAGGTCTCATGCTGCCTGTCAGCCATCTCATCATCAACCTGGATAAAACAGAACTCTTCACCCCCCCTACCCCTTTCAAATTCCAAATCGCTGTTATTCGGCCCCCCCTCAGGCACGTTGTCTTGGTGTCGCCTTTGATTCTGCCCTCTCATTTATCCCCCATATTCAGAACATTTCCAGGTCCTGCCACTTTCACCTATGCAACATCTCCAAAATCCGCCCCTACCTGTCCCCTTAGACCACCAAATTTCTTGTACCTGCTCTTATCATTTCTCGTTTGGACTACTACACCATCCTCCTCCTCCTCTGGTATGCCACTAACCTGACTCTCTACAATCTATTATGAATGCTGCAGCCAGACTCATCCATCCTTCCCACAGCTCCTCTTCCCCTGCATCTCTTTGCAGATCTCTTCATTGGCTTCCATTTCACCTGAGAATCAAATTCAAGCTCCTGTGCTTTACCTTCAAATCCCTACACAGTTATTGTCTCACTTACATTTCTGACCTGATAGAAAAATACTCCCCCAGCCGCTCTCTTCCCTCCTCCAATGATCCACTGACTTCCTCACTCATAACCTCATCGCATGCACTGCTCCAAGACTTTTCTAGGGCTGCCCCAACTCTCTGGAATGGTCTTCCTCTTCCTATTTGGCTTGCTCCTACTTTCTGCTCATTTAAAAGAGCGCTCAAAACCCACTTTTTCAAACTTGCTTACCCATCTTCTTCTGCCTTTTGAAACCGTTACTACTTCCCACCACTACATATCTCCCTCCTATTGTGTATTAATTCCCCCACCACCTAGATTGTAAGCTCTTCGGAGCAGGGTCCTCACCTCCTTCTGTGTCACTGTCTGTATTCTGTCATTTGCAACCCCTATTTTAATGTACAGCGCTGTGTAATATGTTGGCACTATATGAATACTGTTTATTAATAATAACTGCAGATCTGAAATGGCCCTTTTGGTGGCTTTGCATCTCTTATAAAAACTGCATAACCATAAACTCCATATATGAAATTTTGCTGCTATTTATTTATTGATCCCAGCAGGATCTGATCAGAAAATCTTCTCTAATTAGACTAGAGTCGTTCCGCAATTTGTATATTTTACAACCTTCTGGAAATGGAAGCAATTTGTATTAGTATGGAAGCACTTGTACTTTAGGATGTTATTTCTAACTTGGTATAATTTTCTTTATTGTTCTATGTTTATTAGGCCCTGAGAAGTGCACATTTCCTGTCATGTTGTAATGGTACTTGGTATTACATAAGATACTTCACCAGAAGTAATAGGAACATAGAGCGGAGGATCTGTGTATCCGGGAGGGCTGGTGCCCGCGCCTATTGTGTTCATGGTGGTCAGTCTCATTGTCTGTTTCTGTAACCTGGAGAAATTATGGTCATGGATGTTTCCAGAGTTCTAGTTTTGTAAGTTAATCCAGAAATGAATATTGGGATGTGAATGGTCAATGTGGGAAATAGTATTTTCTATTACAATCATACCCTGTTTTAAATGCTAAAATATACACCAAGCTTGTCTTGGTGATTATAATTTGTAGAAACACAGGTAACCCCTTTGACTAGGAGATGAGCACTACTGTTATTTTAATATTTTACTACAGCACTGTTCCTTAAATCATTACAGCTGGACACTTTATCCAGAATATTTTTAAGCCACCTGGCTGTCATCTGACAGCTGCTCATGCGTAGCACTGTAAGCCTTTAAAAACTGTCATGCTGCTATAATGTAACAGGTTAATTCTTTTAGGAATAGCTGTGCTTTACGTTCTACGTCACGATTTGCCCCACCTGCTGCACTGAAGTTGTCGGACAGGCAGATTCCACCTTTGTTTATTTTCTTTAACAAATTGGGCAAAATTGTACACCTATAAAGCCATAAAATCCAGAGTCGCCCTGTTTTTGTCCCTTAGCCCTTCTTGATGTACAAATACCCCTTGTTCTTCCTATTCACCAGAGACTTCACCATTATTCTTCACTGCACAGTTGCCAGTTTTTCTCTGTGATGAAAGCAGCTTTATACTTTACTGTCAGCTTGTTTGCTCTGCATCAAAGCTACTGGCACTAATCCTGTCTTGTACTTCTGGGTGTATGGAGGAGCGTGTCTCCCATTGGCCTATGTGTTTCCTCCTAGGGACCCCATGTTAATATTGTATCCTTCAGTATCTAGGGTTCATCAGAAAGCCCCCTGCATTTTAACCCACCTCAGAAGTTAAATTTAATCAGTACTGTGAGCTCTACTACTGAGCGAACTTTGAGCGGATGGGTCACCAGACAAGTAAATATAAAACTACTTCCTTCCCAGGTTACTGCACCTGTATCACATGTCTTATTTCTAAATGATACCATAGACGACACACCTCTGTGAACTCTACCCTCGTCATAAGCTCATGCGTGCTATGTTGTTTTCTTTCTCTTTGCTCTTTTATTAAATATCAAGTGCTTTGAAGGAATGTGTTGCAGGCCTAATATTGTAGATGTTCAACTCCTCTATTTATCGACCCGTTGGATTTTCATGTATAATTGGTTGACTATAGCAAACGATTGAAAATAAAAAGCTACTGCATTCCCTCCTTGGTATGCTGTGCTTTGATCTCCCTGGGACGATTGTTTTACCTGTAGATATGCAAACATCATATAGACTAGACAGAAGAAAATGTGTGGTCTGGTTGGGTTTACTGCCTTCGTCATGGGCACTTGGCTTTCAATACCTATAGGTGTGCGCATACAAATGTTTTACCTCTTGGTATAAATCAAACATAAAAACAGAATGCTGAAACTGTACTGATGGCATGGATTTGTTTGAGAATCTTTAAACTCTTACAGATTATCAAGAGACTACTGAAAATGTAATGTATCCTTAGTGGAATTCCCAAGTGAGATAAGAGGAAAATGGGTAACACAACCCAACAGCATATGTCCATAGCTGATGACTCTGATGTTTTCTAGAATTGTAAATGGAGGTAATTATTCTATCCCACAGACCCTGCAGCTGAAAAATTAACTTTACTTTGAAGGCACTGTAATGTGCTGCTCTCAGAATCCACAAAGCACTTTACAGATTCATGGAGCGCATTTACCTTGAAGCCTGTAGTTTATAACCAGTCTCTGTCCTTCCTATATTACCGTCTGTTTTAAATTTCCAAGGTTGGTTTGGGTATAGTTGGTGGCTCCTGAGAAAATTAGTTTATTTTACGTTCATCTTTCTGTATGTTGAAGACATCAAATGGGTGTGTTTGGGAATATCTTCCTGTCATCATTGTGTGTTCTCAGATGACGGATTAAAATGGGGTCTGTTGCACTCTAGAGGGGAGACTGGGCAGGTAGTTTGTGTTCCCTATATGCCAGGCTCATATTTTGCTTTGGTGTAGTTTTAATCAACAGACCATCTAGTGCAAAACCTGAATTCTACATGCAATTAGGCACAATTTTCAGGGATTTTTGAAGTCCTGGTGTCCAGATTTGCAGGTCTCCTAGTACAATGATACCAATAGTTGTCCTTGTAGCTAAGAAGTCAAGTGATGATTCCAATCCTGGTAAGAATAATACTAAGGGATTAGGATTTATACAGCTGTCAGCCTACAAGCTGTGCTACAGCATTTTGCTCTTGGGATTGGGATCTCTTCAGTAGGTCAGAGAAATTGTCGGACTGAAATATGTCGTCATTTTAATACTCTTATTTATTAATGTCAAACCTTGAATACTGTGCCAAGTATTACATTGTGTTTAGCAATGCAGATCAACAAGTCTTTTTTATGAATGAATAAAATTAACAATTAAAGGTAACATTTCAGATTCACTAAGGTGAGACTATCACTAAATAACAGATTTTTAATAAATGGTTCTCTGTGGAGAAAATGTAGACCTCTCATGCTGCCCTTGCTAAATCAGATATGTCCAGTAGTTGCTTCTGGTCCTGCTCAATGTTTTGTGGTTCTTACCTTTGCCTCCTATGTCCAATGTGTGTAAAATACTATGATCCTAGAATTGTTCTCCCCTTCCTCACTGCAATAGATGGTTAGGTTAGCTGCCCATTCCTTCTCTGGTGATGTACGGTCCATCAGGAGGAACCCCAGCACATGGTGGAGTACCCAGTAAATCGTCACTCGTTGTGCTGGATTCTGCACAATCTTCATATACAGACTTCCAGTCTTGTTGCTGTTTTCATTTTAGAGATATATAAAGAGATAGGATTGCTATAAATAATATTGTGTGTTAGTTTCAAACACCCCTCTCTGTTTAATTTGTAATTGGATAGATGTATGGTGGTAGCCGTATTTTCTCATTATCTATGCATGCTCTGCTTCCTGCTTTGCAGAGGTTGTGATTTACTTCACCTTACAATGAGGTCTGAGTTATGGAGCTCATTAAAAACCTTGCAGTTCCTTTGTGGCTGATATCATAACTGTAAAGCAGAGAGATGACATGTTTGCAGTGTCTGGCTTTATTTCCAGCTGTATGCTTCAATATACTAAAAATAAAAAGCAGCCAACACAGGCCAATGTATAATTTATTTAAATATTACTTTAAAGCATAACTCGTGGTTAATAATAGAATTAGGAAAAAATACAATTAAAAATATACACATATATATACAATGCAGGATGGGAACATGAGTTTTCTTGGTGACCTTCCTTGGCGTCTGTGTACTGACTATCCGTCTCTGTTTTTATATTATTTTGTCACATGTAGTCCCAGTGTACAACAACTTTTTGTATAGAGTTTAAGAATTAAAATGTCAAAGGTGTTCTCTATTATAGTGCACACCACACCTACAAGAATGGAATTTCTCATTGCCTACTCTGCAATTCTCCCTGTGCTGATTGTATCGATGACATCTGGTTTAATAGCTGCTTTACCTTTAGCTATTTACACATGCTAGATAATTGTTCAAAACAATTATAAACGTATAGTTATGTATGACGACTTAATATAAACTTAAATCTATAGTAGATTCTAATATTTAAATCTAACCTGAGGTGTAAATCAATACGCAGCATTGTTGTAGACATGACACTTTATTATTGTCATTATACAGTATGCTCCCCAGAAATTTTTTTTTAAACTGGGTCAAAAGAAGCTGTAGGTGGGTGGTGGACCCTGAATTGTGATCTAACTTTTCAGTAACCACCCAAAAACAGCCAGGTATGGTGCCGGATGGTGGGCCTGGATAAAAGGGGCTGGGGAGCACACTGTTATATATTTACCAAAAATAAAACAAAAAGTCAGCCATAGACAACTCGTTTACTAGACAACTAGTTTATCACTAGTTTATCAGGCCTAGTTTACCACAATGCTGGACAGTTGGTCTAATATATTTTGGCTGATATTCTGTGTTTGGTTTTCACAAATTGTGATGCTGTCCATTATAGCCAAATATCAGCACTTGGGTCACCTCTGTCAAAAGGACATTTTTCCAGAAGACTTGTGGTTTTTTCAGATTCAACCTTGCAAATCTAAGCCATACCACCATTTGTTTTTAAATATTTTTTTTTTGTTTTGTTTTTTTAGGGAAAAGAGGCTTTTTCCTGGCAACCCTTCCAAACAAGCTATACTTGTTCAGTCTTTTTCTTGTGTATATATTTTTTTTTAAGATTTTAGTTCTATTTCAGGAGAAATTGTTGCTTTGCCCTGCATCTTTGTTGATATACTGGATGAATAGTTGCAAAGGATAAATATTAGATCCTCACTATATACAGGTGCTTTGACAGTAGCATGTGGCTTTGCTATGATTTTAAGCCATGTGTAAGTAAGACCATTTTTATAATGTTTAGATTGTTTCAGACCACTTAATAAATATGTAAACAATGGTATTTCCTAGACATTTTTAATCCACTTTAAGGAATTATTGCCTTTACATGTTTATCACATTTACCCCAAAAATAATTTGCAAGGTACTGTTTATCTAGTAGTAGTAGAGAAGTTAAGTTTTATGGTTATCCATCTTTTATTGCAGTTGTTTTATGCAGGATTGAAATTGACACCCTTAAGGTTATTCTTAATGTTCTCGTTCTTGTCCTCGCCACAACTACTTCGCATCAGCTGCAGGGCAGTGTTTGCATGCACAGCTTAAATTTCAGGGTCTTCCTTCACAATAACATATTTAGGGAAGCATTTCCTTACAATTTCACATACGTGGGTAATATTTCAGGTTCTTTTGCTGATGTTTGAGCTATTGTCTAAACACAAATTATTTTTGCCAGATCAGACCAATTATTTCTGCTGCTTTTCCGATTGCAGGGTGACTGGTCTTGTATCCACCCCTTGTAGTTTTCTTCAAGCAGTCTGTAGTATGGAGATCTGCTAAATCCCAGCCATTGTGCAGGTTTTCTACTATACATTGATCATGGTACAGTTGCTTTTACATGGTAATATATCTGAGTGCGTAATAGATTTGTCCTTGGTGGCTGAGTATATACTGAATTTGTTAGGCTTGAGCAGAGAAGGCTTGTCAGGTTTTCCCTGTCATGCCTGGGGTCAGTTAGAGAGATTTCCCTTTCACTTACTGCCCTGGTGCCAATGATTTCACTAGACAGGAGACCAGGAAAATCTACACAAGGGACACTGACCTTTGTATTGCAGTCTTGTTGAATGTTTCCTAGTTGTATTGGTACGATGTACAACATCTTACAAGAAAATCTTGCTTCACAAGCCAAGGGTTTGTTAACGTTTGGCTTGCATAATATCCTTGTATATCAGAGTGGCTGTCTTGTCCTTAACAGGAGATTCCAGTGTTTCCCTTGTGTTGTATTAATAGCGTGTAAATTACTATTTACGTCGTAGTATAAACCTAGAATGAGCCGCAGTGAAATGCCCTCAGGAAGAGCTGCTTTATATCTGTAAAACCCTTATAGTATTACTGGGTTTTGCAAACCAATACCTTTGTTTACCAAGTTGTCACAACTGAGTTTAAAGGAAACCTATACTCTGTGAATATGGAGGCAGCTGTTAGTAATCTCCACTTCTGGACATGTTTGCCCGGCTATATGATGATTCTGTGATTTCATGAATAAATAAATGTGCGGATTAGGCTCTTGATTTCACCATTTTCTATATTGTATGCTTGTTTTGGATCAGTGGCATAGAAAGTAATAAAATCATAGTGGCTGGAAGTGTTAACATCGGATTCTCTCCTGGTGCTTGTACCATTGAGCCTGATTTATTAAAGCTCTCCAAGGCTGTAGAGAATACACTTTCAACAGTGAAGCTGGGTGATCAGCAAATGTGGAATGAATCGGGTCCAGGATTTAAAACATTTGCATAGAAAAACATGGCAAATGGCTTTCAAGAAATCCATTCCAGCTTTACTGTTGAAAGTGTATCTTCTCCAGTCTTGAAAAATCGGGCCCATAGTGTTCAAACTCCATTACAAGTGATGATTGGAGAGAGCCGACAAAAACATTGATGTAGCAGAATCAGGCAGTGTAAAGTGGCTTGTTCTTGCTCTGCAAGAGGTCTGTTTTTCGAGAAAATACCATATTGGTTATTTAGTATAAATATTCACCAAGTTAAAATGCTGGTTTACTACTTTGCAGTTGAGATGCCATTTGTATTTTTACGTGTGTTTGCATAACCATAGAACCCTATGTAAGAGTGTTACAACCCCTAAAAACCTCTTGTGGCACTGTCTGTAATCTGTTTCTGCTCTATGCTTTAGAGGTCCAGCTGGTACCTGAAGAGACTTTATTCTCATAGTCCTTGTGCCCTTTACATCCCTAAATAGCATGAACACCTACCAGAGCCAAGCCTTTTCCTGAGATGCTAACATTGGACTGGTGAATGCCAAGTCTAGGCCCAGGTCCAGCCTCTGAGACTGGAAAACAAATCAAAATTCTCCCATGATTCAGGGTTTTTGAGGTTATATTTTTTTTAAATGTATTAGGGTTTTGATAAAAAAAAAAAAAAGTAAAACCCAAAATCTCAGCAAAATAAATTAGTTCACACAGCAGGTATTCAGGTGTTTCATTCCATCACATTTACTAAAACTAGGAAGAGAATTCCTCATGTTAGGACAGCTGACAATTTATTCCTTTATAGCCAAAAGCACATCCAGAATTGTTGGTGTGAAGTACAGATTTCATAATCCTTGTATTCTAGAGCCGTTGATTTTAGCCATGGCAGTCTACATACCTTTCTCATGCAAGGTTTCCATTATAAAACATTGTAAAAAATTTACATCATTTTTGTTTCAGAATAGGTGTAAGAAACTAGTATTTGTAACATTAAAAGATGGACATTGAGAATAAGTTTGTTCTTTCTTTATATGATGCATGCTTAGCAAACTTTTTTTCCGAGTCGCTTCTCCAGAGATTTTTTGAGTCCACTCCTGAGTTGTGCACATGCTTATATTAAATAGGTCTGTTTATGTTCACGTCAAGTGCTTCTTTTGTGACACTTGGTTTGTACAGGAATTGTTCTAGTGTTAAATAATGATTTAGATGATGCTTTCAAGTGAGATGACCCTTATTGAAACAGAAGTAAACAAAAAAAAAAAAAAGGCATTGTTCTATTATCCCACCACAATCGCACCAATGGTACAATACCAGTGCTACGGGTAGTGTTACCACCTGGCTGGTAAATGTGTGAGACTTGTTGCCAATGTTATTAATAGGAACAGGATCATAAAAGATTTTTTTTTTTTTTTCCTCAAGAGGTGACAACCCTAGCTATGGGCATACAAAAATGTAAAAAGAATGTGGCTGAAAAAATGACTTTTACCTGAGGAAATCCTGTTCTATATGGTATGCTAACTTATGGTGGTGATCGCTGCCTAAAATGGAGGACTAGCCAACTTGGGCTTTGATCCAGTCATTCTGCAGAGATTATAATTGTGTATATACCATATATATGGTAAGAGATGGGTTTTGAGTGCTCTTTTAAATGAGCAGAAAGTAGAAGCAAGCCGAATAGGACGAGGAAGACCATTCCAGAGAGTCGGGGCAGCTCTAGAAAAGTCTTACAGACGTGCGTGTGATGAGGTTATGAGTGCAGAAGTCAGTAGTAGGTCATTGGAGGAGTGAAGCGAGGGGCTAGGAGGGTATCACATGAGCAAATGCCAAGGATTTCACATGTGTTGCCAATACTGGAGGGAAACGAGAACCAATGTTGAACCTGATGATGTGGTGCTTTACTGTATTATCAAATGTCGGCTTAAGAAACATGTTGACCCGAAGTACATTTAGTTGCCTCTGGGATTAGGAGGGCAGGGATGATTATTTAACGCTGTGGATAATAACACTACAAGTCCACAGACCAGAAAGGATCTTCTGCAACTCTTCAATCAGCATAGAGAACTTGTGATCTCTCCTATAGTTGTGCACGTACATGGGTACAACCCTCTAATATTTTTTCTCTTTGTTATGATGTAGGGAGACAAATAAAGTGATAATCTTTGTTTACATGTATGCATTTTCAGGCGTGTAGTATTTCAGCATTTTCAGGTGATTGCAGAAGTTGCTGTGGGTTACAGGAGATCCCACATTATCTATTACTCTTTGTACTTTTCTATGGAATGTGACCACGATCATGAGTCTATTACAGAGAAAGCACGCTGCACCAGTAGAAGTCTCAGGAGGGTTTTCAACAATTATCTCTGGAGTACAATCATGATTAGAAGCAACCGCTGGGGAACATCTAATGCACAAACACACAGCAGGCTTTTCAAGAAAACTCACTTGGGGTGTAAACAGTTTTGGCTCTAAAAAAAAAAGCATTGGTTGATTTACACCTTGATTACAATATTTTTTTGGTTTGTTCACGCCTAATTATGATTTGTCATAGATCTCTGGCCTGACTTGGTGTTCCAATTGTTTTGTTCCCAATGTGTTCAGGCTTTTTGCTAGTTCTGAATACACAATACTCAATAATACAGTACAACGCCAAGTCTGGTAAACTTCTGGGGTATCAATCTGTCCAGTTAGGAAAGTGATTGTAAATAATCTCTTCTTTGGCGCAAATGAAACCAACAGGGGCACAAGAGGGACAACCGCAAACCAAACTACTACAGACATTTTCTCTCACCTTGTTCTAATGGCTGCTTTTTCATCAATATTGCATCTTGCTATCGCCCTTGTTACATGCTGGTAATGTATCATTATGAGGCTGTACCTGCAGGTTGCATTAGTAGTAGTAGTCCAGGTCCTCCAGGATGGCATATACATACATACATACATACATACATACATGCATGCATGCCAGCAGAAGGTGATTTTCAATGTCTCCCAGTACAGTCTCAAAAGCATGGAGGGAATACCAGGTGACAGGCCTTTACACTTCTTTGTGTGAAAGGGAACTCTGCCAGAGTCCTACAAGATTGCTTCCAGTGGGCTACTTGTAGACATGCAGTGCTCAACCCAGAAATTTTTCAAGCCAAATGGTAAGAAATGTTATATGCATGGCAGCCCCTGTACTGTGACCAAACTGTTAGTAACAACCCATAAAAAACAGCTGGGTGGTTACTGAAATGTGCCAGGGGGTGCACCCAGCTAAACAGGTCTGGGGAGAACACTGACCTGTTTCTGAACAAACTGTCAGACAGACTCCATGAGGGTGGCATGTGGGCCCAACATCCTGTAATGGAACCTGTGTTCACCACCCAGCATTGTGCAGTTTGATTGGCATTTGCAAACAAAATTTAGATTTTACAGATTCCCCATAGGAACCCTTCTCACAGACGAAAGTAGATTTACACTGAGCACATGTGACACAGTTTGCCATTGGGTTAGTGATGGTGATGGTGGGGGTGGTGTATCCTTGGAGTGCTGCACATGCTAGCTAATGATGTCTTGACTACTGTTAGGTACCAGGATGAAGTCCTCAGGCCTGTCAGACTCACACTGCCTGGGTATGATGCCCAACCTCATATAGGCAGTTATTGCAGAAGAAAAGCATTGATGTTATTGATCGATTACCACATTTCCCAGACCTGAATCCGAGAACCTCTGGAAGCTAACTGGGAATATATATCATATGTCAGTACATCCAATAGTGCCAGAGACCCCCTAGGAGCTCTTTGATGTTCTGAAGTCCAGGTCTAGGAGGGGAGATCTCGGAGGGCACCATTCACACCCTCATCAAAAGTTGTGGAGCCATACACCGTAATGAGCCACAATATTAGCTCTATTTATAAAACATGGAATCTTCCAGGTCCATGTCTTTCAATGATAGTAAATGATTCCCACTGGGGAACGTTTGAGGGAATGTCAGATTCCCAGTTTTATAAATGAGTCTGAGTTATACTAAAAATCAAAGAAAAAACCTGAAATCAATAGCTGATCGAACTTGCATGAACTTCAGTACAAGTTTGAATCCAACCCTTCGTGAATAATGATTTTGGTCTACGTTGATTTTCTTGCACCATTTTGTTCTCAATTAATTACACAATTTATTATTAATATTACTAATAATAATAAACAGGATTCATATAGCACCAACATATTACGCAGCGCTGTTTATTAATTAAGGGTTGCAAAAGACAGAGAGTGAGACAGGAGGAGTAGAGGACACAGTGTATATCAGTAAAGCTTGAGATCTGTTATGTGATTTTAGAGATCCCTTCATTTTCTGAGCAGTGTATATGTTCCTGTACTCGTGCATTTTTACCCTTCTGAAAAGGGCACTGCCAAGAGAGTGATGAAACTTTACACAGTGCCCAAGCACTTTGTAGCCGTCATTGAAATAAGCAGAGGAGCCAGTCCCATTCTTCTGAGTAGGATCGCTTTGGTCATGATGGTGTTAACCAGCGCACCCAAATTTTGTGGGCTGTATAAAAAAAGTACATAATTACAAAGGTCTCTTAACTAGAAAATGAAATATTGGTCAAACCTCAGGCTCTTTAAATCTTGGAATTGCAAGAAGCATTTATTGTACTGTAGGACGATCACATGGGAGGGGTACAGACTTTTTGCTTGGAGCAAGTTCTGAAAATCAGGCTCTTGGGTGTGATGATGACAGGGTATGTGTGGCGGCGCACTGGTGTGATCAGCTCTGCGGGGCTGCAATGTTTGATGAGAAGCCAAAGGATGGCTGGAAGAGGGTGGGATAGTCTTTACTGGTGGATAAACACTGCCTGCTCATTTAATTAGTAATCAAAAGGACTCCAAACCTAAAATACAAGTTGCAGCTTTTAAATATAACATTTATTAAAGGCCCCGTATAGAATGACCACATGATTTCACCTTCACAGCTTCAGAAAACCATGACGTGCAGATGCGTTTCATTTTGAGCATATACTAATTATTATCCTTTTATTTAAAATAATTACATATACTTAGGTTGAACCATACAGAATGAAACATATACTTGGATAATTTCCATCCAATTACACCAGCAGTAAGCAGTAGTATTCTCTATATAAATACTGTGGCGTGTGTATAGGTATGTATATGTGTGTGTATACATATACAGAGAAAGTCGGCAAAGGACATTCACACTGAGATGTCACAAACACTGGAGGAGAAGTGTCCTTCCTTTCCCTGAAGAAACAAAAACTTCATGACGGCCCGTAACTCCAACGACGTACAACTTGCTTGTGCCACTGCCATCACAGCTTCTCACTAAAAAAAAAAAAAAGTTTCAAGAATCGCAAAGACCTGATATTTGCACAGTTACATAATAAGATATTAGGCTGTCATATGCCCCCACACTCATTTTCTATTTCATGTGGATGGGGGCAAAGCCAGGAACTTCTCAACACCCCCTTGTATATCTATATCGTGTTCCTCCCAGCCCCTTTTAGCTGGGTGTACCACCCTGCACTCTTCAGCAACCACCTGGCTCTTTTTGGGTAGCTACTGATGAGTTGGCTCACAATACAGGGGCTGCCACCCACGTACAGCTTCATATTTAAACATATACACCTTGACTGACATGTCCAATAGAGCAGAGTTGGGAGCCTTTAAAAAAAAAAAAAAAACTTTCAAGTCACCTTTTATTGCTGGCCATTGTGATAAATGTCACCCTAACAGCCAAAAAGACCATTGGTGTCACTTCAGCTGACCTTAGAGGCACAGATTGCTCATTGCTTTAGGGGGTCTGTGTCTGCATGCAGTCTCAGGCTCAAACCAAGGAAGACATCTGTGAACAAGGTTTGAGACAATGTCTAAATTTTGCAAAATTGTAAGCTCTTTGGGGCAGGCTCCTCTCTTCCTCCAGTGTCTGTATCTGTCTGTCATTTGCAACCCCTACGTAATATACAGCTCAGTGAAATATGTTAGCCTTACATAAATACATAAAAATGATAATAATCCCAGTTTATAGTTTATGGTCTTGGTGATGACATGAGTGCAGCTCATCAGATACAACATTCTTTATGGCTCTGGGCATCAAAACCATTGAATGAAACCGTTTTATGCTTTCATTTTACACAGTCTTTTTCTGTAGGTATAGTGCCAACATTAATGGCTTGAAAACAAGGAAAGCAATGTTGACTTTGGTTGGGGCATGTGATGACAGCTGTCAAAGCACAGGGAAAGGAAAAGCAGAGATAAGAGGTGGTTACCTTTTGACGTTGCTTCGTATCCAAGGATATGGTAAAGCCAGTTATCCTTTAATTGTATTACGTGTAACTGATTGGGCTTTGGAAGTCTTTCAAGATGTAAATATGTTCTTTTCTATAAGACGAGGTGAGCTTTTTGGTTTACAGCGTATTTTATCATGCAGACATAAATGAGGTTTGCTCTCTGCACCACTTCACTCATCAACATGGTCCAGAGTAATGTGTGTTTTTAGAATAGATGTGAGATGATGGTTGCCCCTTTTTTTGTTTTTGTTTTTTGCCAGATTGGCCAATGATTTCCTGTCTGTGGGGTCAACCAGGCTGCTTTCAGCTGGCAAGTCTTTTAATGGCAGAAAAGAGATGGGCCCAATTGCTGCATTATTATCCAAAGGGCCTGTTTTCAACTAGTTCTCGTGTAATCCTATCCTCGTGCACCCTTGTTGAAGCCATTCGAAATACCCATTGTCTCCATGTATGGGTGACCGCATTCCCTTTCTTTCAGAATTTGGTGCCCCAGCCTGTCCGGTTCCAAAGCTTCTTTACCAAGGGTGTCCCCATTCAGGTGCAGGTTTTAGAGAGGAGAGAAATAGGTGTATAGAATGTAAAATAAAAAATTTGTACCGTGTGTATATATATATATGTTAACTTCCCACCATAATATACACTTTATATACACACACTCGTGGGGGGAACATACATGTAAACCTGCTTTCATGTACATTTAGCACAAAATACAACATATCTTCTCTTTTGCTCAAAGGGCTCAATTTATATGTTTGGAAGGCTTGCTGAGACTAATTAGGGATATTAGCAGGAATTGATGGATAATAATATCGTACTGAATGCTTATGTTCCTGTATATTACTGATCTCCTTCTCCGAGGCTGTCTAACGGGAATCTCATAATAGAAAAGCCACTGATGTGAAACGCGATGTGATCAGACAGGTGACAGGTGTCTCAGCCTGGAGTCGGACAGAACAAACTGTCAGATCTGCTGAGGCAGGATGTCGGGAAGGTGCAGAGATGTGTTCTGTATACACATTAATGGCCAGGGGAAGACTGATTTTTGCCATCATGCAGAAGGCTTGTGACTAGGTAGCGCCTTTTCCTCCTTACTCAGAACGTTATAATTATTATTATAGATTCTGTACCTTGTAATCTTTTGTGGTGCTGCAAGTACCTAATGTAGTGAAAGGAATTCAGAAAATAAAACATGTGCAATGTTCCAATATCAAGAAATCTTATTTGTGTAAGAATCTTCTCTGGAGCAGGTTTTCTTAACCAGGGGTATCCATACCACATGGGGGTATAAGAACCAAACAATGGGTGTATGAGGCCCGTAATAAAAATAATACAATAAAAGGATTCCTTGTAATATGAACTTGAAATCACAATTGACCCCTAGGATGTATTTTATTTACTGGGCATTATTCACATGTTGTGGTCAGAGTAATGAACGAATGTTTAACTGGAATTTTGGCCTCTAGCAAACAATTAGATTTGTTGCTTTTTTTCATGCAGGGTCCAGGTCTGATATCTGAGCTAGTTTGTTTCTGTGAAGATATCTCTATGCACCCGTTTTTATATATTGAATAAAAACTCTAAACTATTATCACACATTACATTGGAATTGTACAATTTAGTGTAAATGAACAAATAGTTATGTATTGTAAGGGGTCTGTGAAACCATTAATTACTATTCATTTCTGGTCCTAACTGCATTACAGTACATAATTGTCGTATTAGATAATTGCTACCATTGGCATGATAAAATATAACAATTATAACCTCAAACCAATTATGTCAATGGATAAACCCTGACCTTTTTACCATTTTTAAAAATAAATAAAATGACTTTAGATTGCATAAGCATTACACATTACACGTGTTAGCTTGTGATTTATACCCGCTCAGGAAGTTATGAAGTGCTGGGGAATGTCACTGCTGAACTGCAGCTCTGTAACAATAACTTTGTGTTGGCCAAGTGAAGAAGATGACTTTATTTCTGATGCTCGTTACACAAACCCAAAGAAATGTTTTCATTTATGAAAATAACAGGTTGTGATGGGTTGTTATATAGGGCACAAAGAAACCCCCATAACCAGAGAACCAGTTTAGTATTTGTAATAAATTGTATGGAGAGATCAATGGCCTCTAATCGCAGATCCTTAAGCAGATCTTACAAAAATGAACTTGCACCCTGGCTTCCAACATCCCTTCATAGTCTTCACAGCCTTCTTGTGGGAATCTGGGAATACTGAGGCTCACAAATTTTGCAATAATGCTTGTGTGCAGTGCTGGTATGTTTTTGATATGTAGGAGATAAGAGATTCTCTCAGAATCTTGCCTAGGATGCAGAAAACTATAGTTTAAGCTAAGTAACTATAGGAAAAGGAAATTCCTTGGCATGAGATCCACACGAACAGTTAATATGTAAAATTCTGTGTCACTCATCTATATAGTAATGTTATAAATTGCAGCTGTAATTACATATTTCAACTAAACATCACAGCCATATATTTACTGGAGTGCATTGAATACAATGTATATGAACATTTTATAGAAAGTTACTTATGCCTGCAAGGCCGATTATCTAGCATCTGAAAGAGTCTGCAGGAGTAAGAACCTGGCAGTGTCTGATGCACATGGAGACTCATAGTATTACCTTGGTGAAATACAAAAATACATCATTCAGATTTATAGGTAACGAAAATATTGCATTGAAGCTTTAGTTTTATTTCACAGGGCTTTTGAATGTGTACGTGAGAAAATATCTTGGGCACGGTGGCTTAGTGCTTAGCACTCTGGCCTTTGCAGCGCCAGGTCCCAGGTTTGATTCTCGGCCACGGGCAGGAGTTTGCAGGTTTCCCCCCATGTTTGTTTGGGTTCCCTCCAGGTTATCTGGATTCCGCTAACATTCCAAAAACATGCAGACTGTATTAAATACATATGACCATGGTAGGGACATTGGATTGTGAGCTCCTTTGAGGGACAGCTAGTGACATGACTATGGACTGAAAGCGCTGCGTAATATGTTGGTGCTATATAAAAATATTTTAGTCAGCTAAGAATTGTAACCTATATCAGCAAACTGTTGGAATATAGTTTTGTTGTCCCAGTGTATCACTGTAGCACAGCCATCATCTTTGCAAATATCGTCTCAAGTTAGTGATTGGTGGGATGCAAACTTGTGTGCCTATTCTCTACTATAAAGTAGAAACCTTTTCTTGTTTTGAATGGAGCCCAAATAGCATAACCAGATAAACCTAGGAGAATAGATTTTGGATTGGCATACGATTTAGGGAATTTAACTTGGAGCTCTATTTGATCACCAAAAAAGCAAAAACTGGCAGCCGACAGCTGATGCCATTATTTATTTACTATAGAAGTTAGATTATTCGGTTGTTTTTCGGATGATAATACAAATTTTTGTAATTCTGTTTTTTTTCTCCTCTTTTGCAGTTACAATAAATTCAGACACTGAAAAGGGTAAGTAAATCCTATTCCTCATAGGTTGTATTTCTTTTTTATATAGCTTTTTGCTAATTCCATTTCACCAAATTGTGCATCAAGTAGTGTGCTTCCAGTGTTGTATATACACACATCTGCCTACTCCACCTCCAATTTACTAAGTGAGCCATTCACCTGTACACCAACTGTACTCACTGGGTTTACAACTGTTGTATTTATGCATCTTTATTCCACCTATAGCTGTAAAACCGGGCTATATCCCCCTCATTGTCCATGTTATTTTTATAGCAAAGATTTTGACACGCTGTTCTTTGAAAATCCCTTTACTGTGGTTCCATACCAACCATACCATTTTTTTGGGTGGATTTGTGCAAAGTGAAGCAGTTCAATATAAACACAACACAAATCTTTCTCATGCAATCCCACACTATTTTATATATTCTTTATTATGATTTTGCTATAGAAATCAATACTATTGAAAAAAAAATTCCCCTGGGTATTCAGCAGATAACATTAAAAATAGATATTTCACAAGCAGACTATCAAAATAGAATAGGAATGTGGGATTCTTCTGTCCTTGTAGTTTGCAAACTAAAAAGCTGTTTCTACATTTAGTATTTAATCGGGATCAGCCATGTTTTCTCCTCTAAAGCTGCGTACACACTTGCAATTTTTGTTGTTGGAAAGGATCTTTCACGATCCTTTCCAACGACAAGGGACTGCACGATGCATGAACGGTGCTGTACATACAGCACCGTTCATGCTCTATGGAGAGGGGAGGGGGAGAGCGACGGAGCGGCACCCTGCTGCGCGCTCTCCCCTTCCCTTGCATTAGGATCGGTTGTCGTCCATCGTCCGTGGATCCGGCAGGACGGTCGTTCGGACGATGGATGACACCGACTGTACACACGGCAGATTTTCCCCTGATATTTGGCCAATGCCGATTATCGGGCGATAAAAATCTGCCGTGTGTACGTAGCTTTACAATAGTTGTGTTTTCTGCTAATGTTGTAGTAAGACATTATGACGTATTTTTAATGTAGCAGTATACCTGAATTTAGCCTCATATAAAACTTTATCAGTAATCTCCTTTGATGGAGAATATTGGCTATTAGTTTGGTAAGTTTAATGATAAATTCATGTGATTTACAGGTTATTGGGCTGAAAAAAGTCTCACTGGGTTGTCTTTAGGGTTTTCTTTAAAACTCCTTTAATTCTTATTTAGCACTCTAAGACAATATGTTTGATTTTTTGCACCAAAACATACACCTTTAATTTGTGACCTTTTAATTACCTATATTGTTTTTGTTTTTCTCTAGCTATCTACCTGGTGTTTTTTCACCTGTTTTTTATAATGTTTGTGTGGTCCTATTGGAAGACAATTTTTGCACGGCCAGCTAGCCCAACCAAAGAGGTAAGTCTGCATAAGAGGTTAAAATAGTGAAACCAGCTATACAGGTCTTGGCAAATATTCATCCCTAGGTGGCCACATATTCTTCCACTAGCAACAAAGCCTGTGATAAGCTAGTTTTCAGCTCTTCACCAAGTAATAGTTCAGTTATGAACTCGTGTTAGTAGTGGAGCCCTAATTCTGGCCATACACAAAGTCCGAAACAATCGGGTACTTTGAGGATTTCTTCTTAACCTAACATACATATCTACTTTTATCTTTTGTTTAAGGTCCCTGGATCTCTGCCGGGACAGTTTGGGGATCCAACGTTAGGGCATTATTTGGCGATTATTTTTATCTACTACTGTGTAGTTGAAAAAGGTGTTTAGGATGAGATTAAACATTTAGTTAGTAACATCAGAGCTTCAGCTTATTTAAAACACTGCAAAAAAAAAAAAAAAACAAAGAAAAAAAAACAACCAAAACTAGATGTCCCCACCCTTTCCCAAGGCAATGTATTCCTCTGACATGTAACATTGGGTGCAGTGTTCCTATAATACAGACAGCAGTAATATCATACAAGGAATTACAAGCTCTAAGCTCTGTGTCTGCTAGCTGATTAGCTGTGCCTGTTTAATGGTCAGTAACTTTTTGCTGATTACACGCAGTGTACCTTTACCTGCCCCTTGTGAGCAGGTGTTGACTTATCACTATTGACTTTATTTAATCTGTGTTAGTCACACAGTATAATGTTTACTTTCCACAGTGGGCAACCTAATGTTATCCCATGTCTTTATTTCAGTTCTGTTTATCCAAATCTGACAAGGAGCTGTATGAGAGGGAGGAGAGGCAGGAATTCCAGCAGGAGATCCTCAAAAAAGCTGCTAAAGATTTACCCATCTATACCACAACAGCTACAAAAGGTGCGTCCTTCCTCTTGGTCCTGCCTTTGACTGAGTCAGTGTGGATCATTATATTTCATAATAATTTAAAGGAAATCTATACTATATAGAGGCTGCTATTACTGACCTAAACCTCTAAAAACAATAGCTACATGGTTGTTGTCAATCTCCTAATTAAACACCTTCTCTGTCACTGACCTGTAGCAAGGTTACTTAGGCTTTGCTTGCTACATGCTTGTTCTGGGTCAGTGATATGACAGCTGGAGTGGACCTGTCTTTTTATGTACAGGGCAGTTCTTAGTTAGTGTCCTGGAACTAGGAGGACTTATGAGATTTAATTGATTTGGTTCATTTCTATGTTACTTAATAAAACTGACATTTTTTTTACTGCAGTTTTTATAGTTGACTGCATACCCAATCTCCGCTAAGAATGGACTGCCAGCTATTTGACCCACTTGGCTTCCATTACATTGTGCAATGTTTTCATAGTCATAAGCGGCTGTAGGAAAAAATTTGTAGACTGCTAAAAAAAAAAAAAAAAATGCAGAATTACCTGAATGTTCATCACTGTATATAAGCCACAGTGCTTTTAGTGATGACAAGTTAAATTTTATTTATAAAGCAGTGAATCTGACATTTACTGAAACAGTCCCTGGTGGAGAATCAGTTACTTCCATTGAAACACATGAACCTGGAAGATTCTACACCAGGAAATGTTTCAGTGAATGTCAGATTCACTGCTTTATAAATGGACCTATAGAGTTGAACAGCCAAAACGGTGCATACTTCATTACATTGCTTTTTGTACCATCGTAGCATGGGATTTAAATGAAAACTTTTTACAGGCATCACCTGCGATAGGCATTGCAAATTTGGTACTCTCAAAAAGAGACTAGAGGGAAGTGAATCTGCTTGCTACATATGTTTGGGATATATGGTGCAAAACCTATAGTGGCATAGGACCCAGTTCAGAGTAAGGTGAGATACTGTCATGTGTTGGGCTCCTAGATAGAATTATACACTGAAATAATTGTTACAATCTATGAAATGACTATAAATGTAAAGTAAATAAGCTTTAGGAAACAAAAACAGTGGAAGTCCCATATATGAAATACTTGACAGTTGGGGTGCTGTTTTTCCGGCACTCCTCTGGCGTATGTGTTTAAAATAGAAAAGGTCTTTGTTTCCAATCTTCACAGTTGTTAGGATGTGTGTGAAGGAACTGAACTGACATCAGGCAGTGAGCTATTACAATGTTTGCATGCATTAGAGTCATTAAAACTCTCGCTTCTCAGCCAGATCCAATATACTGATGGTAATAATGGCTGAGCACATAGTATCAAGCTCTAAAAATGTTTTAATGGGACCTTGAGGTCTATAGTCTTGGGGATTCCCCCCTAGCAGAGAACGTCATATGTTTGGCCAGTAACCATGAAGCTGAGCAGGGTGGAGCGATTCCTTACATAAATAAACTAGTTAATGTGAAATCTGCAGCTGCGTTTTCTGTAGCAGGGCTGGGAGTCTGCAGTAAGTCGGTTATAACACTGCAGTATCAGTCAGATGCTTTGCAGGCTGCATTGTAAAATTGTGTGCTATAATACAACCCATTCATAGAACCTCTGGTACTGTACACAAGTCAGTTTAATTCAGTATTGGATAAATATAGGATGGATTTATTTATACAATATTGAATGTTGGCCACATGTAACTACAAATTTTGGCCCAAATATTTAGGGACTTGGCTGCAGAAACAAATACCTGTGGTTATGGCTGGCTATACTAAAAGCAGTACGCGTCATAATAAAATATCTTTATTTTTGAAGCTTTTACTTGCCTACAATGGTATGGTTGTTTGTAGTGTAATACAAATAGTGCAGACTTCATTATGGGATTTAGTTGTCTTTTGGCAAATAACGGTTTTGTATCTGATTTATGGATGCAGATTTTAGTTTTATAACAAGAGTGCCAGGCATAATACGCTCAATGTAGAGCTGAGTAAGCTGCAGAATATGGCATCACATCAAGTAAAAGCAGAACAGAGAGATGACTGTGCCAGTGTCACAGCTGCAGTGTTGCATGACACTTTGTGATGTCACTGACCTCATACACACAGCCATTTATATTTCTGACAGAAGCGGCTGTGCTTTTTATCCAATATTGTCTGGCTGCCTGTCTGTGATATCAATTATCCGTTGAAATATAGATAACTATGATAATATTTTTTTCTGTGTGTTGGACTTACAGATGTAAGATCGTGGTTATAGCTTGTTCTTGGTCTGACCACCATGCAAACATTTTCTTATAGTGCCCATACATGCATTTATTATTTCATTTTTATTTCCAAAAGATGCCAAAATCACTATATTTGCTCGACTATTTGAATAGTATTAAAGTGGTCATTTTATCGAATCGATGTATTAATACATGTATGGCAAACATTATAGATCTGTGCTTACAGTGGACCTGTTTTAAAGTGAAGATTTTCTTTTTATGGCAAATTCCCCCTGAAACAAAACAGTTCTGTTCTCTGAATGTAAGGGTACCGCAGCAACTTTAGGCTATGTTCACACTTGCCATGAGGTTGCAGTGCTTCATGCCAAGAGACAGGTGCCTCGTTGGTACCCTGCTGGTAGCGGCCCTATAGAGAATATAGGAGGCAGCAGTAAGTGGTGCTATCACTCCATGTGACAGCTGTCTAATATGCAGATGCTGGTTCTTTAATAACCCACACTTGCAGTACCAGTGGCTGAGCGCCAGGAGCTGGAACCTTCCTTTATAGCTAAAAATCTGCTAGCTCACTGTTGTTCTTGGTAAAAGTTCTGACATCTGGAAGCAAAACCATGTCTGTACCAAAATGGCTGACACAGTAGAGCACAAGGCACGATATATCAGTCATAGAGAAAAAAGACTTCTGGGGAGTAGTTCTTTGCCCTCTATGGGCCTTTTTTTGGGCACAGCTTTCTAAATTATTTTCTAATAATATTATGTCACAATAGAATCTTACTCATTAGGATAAGTCAGCCATACAATAGACTTTCAAATCTTTGCCGCTGTTTCACCCCTTTGCTAGAAGCTTCATCTATTCCACAAATGAATGCCAATCTGAACAGCTGGACGGAAAAAGGTTACAGCCCCCAGTGCCTAAGTTTTATATGTGATTGTTGAACAAAACTTCAAGAATGATATCTGAAAAGATATACATGGTAATCTCCTGCTAAAAACTCCGTACAGAAAGGCTGGCGGCACCCAAGAGACTTTATTCGCATGATCATTCATCTAAAGTTACTAGCAGGTAATCGATAGCAGGAATGATTGATCGCTAAACATTTGGAGAACACAGCTCCCTATGGAGCTATGTACTCAAAGAATATGTAGTAAACCTTAATCTTTCACATTTTATAACATTGTGTCACAATTTGCAATAAATCTATACTACATTACTTGGGTATTACACATTGTCTACGTCAGTGAACTGCTACTGCTATAATGCCTTCAACCTAATTCATTGCAGCCTCATTTGAAAACCATTTTACAGTGCTTTCAAATCAGGCTTTATGATTCTAGTCATCTCCTTGTGATCCAGTGTATATCGGCACATCTGCATCATGTGGTAGCAGAAGGTGGTGCTCACCAGTATGCAGTTTTTCAGCTTCTAGAAGCAGTTTACAAAATGATAAACTACATGATGAAAGTTACCTAACTGCAAGTTAGGTCCCAGTAGTTGTTAGATGAAACAATTATATTAAGTACCAGCTTTAGCTGTCATCATGAGCTGATACACCTTCTTGTTTTGTGTTCATCCAGCACTACCCAAAGCTTTTAGTAAAGCAGAAGTCCATCCAAAAATACATAATAAAATGAATAGTCTGTTAAAAGATAAAATAGGGAGAGACAGCTTTGGTGCAATATTCAGCTTCAGTACTAATATTTCTTCTAAAGTGTTTCTGCCTTTAGATGCTCAGCATCATACAACCCACTAACTCTGATCCTAGACCCTGAATGGGGAGTTGGCACAGTGATGTGCTCATCTGTCACTCTGCTTTCTTTTCCTATCAGCATGCTTTTTTTCAGGTTATAAATTTAACTCCTTTTGCTGCTGCTTCCTCTCACACTCCAGGCTTTCTGCAGGACAAAAAGTGGCTAACGCTAGGTTAAATACAGGCACTTACACAGTTTGCATTTTGCAAATAAAAATCTGATGTATTAATATATAGGTGCAATGATTTGTGTATTGTATGTCTCTCTGGAGTTTATTTTTGAGTGGCCTCACCTACTCCCTACCTGCTCATCCCCAAAATGCAATGCCTGGCCACTTAGCGGAAAAGGCCTGAGCATTGCCACACAGAAGACTGGCATGCCTCTGGCTATCTAAATTCTGGCTGTAAGAAAGTTGACTTTGCATGGGCACTGTGGGGGTCCAGTTGGAAGACAGAAGTACATTTGTTTGTTTGGTCATTTGTCAAATGTTTTATTTTATTTATCAGCTACCATCATAGTGTTCACCTTAATATCAAGCTGGACATTAATTAATTTATGGTTTTCTTTTACCATAGCGATCAGGTATTGTGAAAGATGTCAGCTGGTAAAACCTGACCGATGCCATCATTGTTCAACCTGCGATGTGTAAGTCTCTCTATACTTTTTAAATATTCTCTAGAAAACCACTTACATATAGGAAAACTATATAAGGGTCCTTATTCCTCTTTCCTAGAAATGAAATGTTTTCCTAATAGGACAGTACACTGATACTTTGCCATGTGAAACCTAATTTAGTACATGCAATGGGCCCATTTAAAGTGTATGTATGTATCTTAACATATTCTGACTCTTCTTCCTGCCTTGCACATTAGTTGTAATACTGGTCATACACCAGCCGGTATCTCTCATTGATTCAATGTAAAGTTCTATATAAATTTTGAATCTTTTGAAAATGTAACATTTCCTAATTTATCAGTTAGAAATTCTGATTCTTTGCGTCGATGATGCCTCTCCCTCTCCTCTGACCATCAGCATTGTAACTCCAGCCCCTCCTCATTGGTGGTAAAAGTAGGATGGATGCAGCATTAATTGGATAAAGAACAGGGCAAAGCTGCAAATTCATCAGCAGGACCCTTGCTTTGGTGGTCCAATACAGGAAGTAAGGCCAAGATTAGAGAGCTGCTAGGTAAATACTTGAGGATGTACTGTCGCCCCTTGTAACAGTACGTATACTGCAGGTAACCTCAGTGCACAAGTAGAATAGTTAGCTGTTTAGCACCGCAATTAGGCTGCTTTACTGGATATCAACAAATATAGTAATTTTGTCTTGATGTTTGAGAAAATCTTATCTAATCAGCAGTTAAAAAATGCAGTACCACTGGTCTATGCCTGCAGGTATCACACAACCCAAGCATTGTATACAAGCCACACAATGCCTGGATCCTCCCAAGCATCTAATATGAGACTTTCAAAGCCGCATGAGGCACTAAAAGCATGCATAATGCCTTGCATTTTCTCTTTCACTACAGTAGCTTTTATTTTTCAAACAACAAAATGTTCCATGACACAGGTGTTTTCCTCACTCTGTTTATTTTCAGGGAACACATTCATTGTGCCTCTGGTATTATCTTACTTTGAAATGTGTCTTGCAGGTGTGTGCTGAAGATGGATCATCATTGCCCCTGGTAAGTACAGCTGATTGTTTCATTGTGTGTGTTTATTATATGCTGTTATTTGATTTAACCGGTCTTATTTTTAAACTCAGGGTGAATAACTGTGTGGGATTTTCCAATTACAAATTCTTCCTGCTGTTCCTTATGTATTCCTTGCTGTACTGCCTGTTCATTGCTGCCACAGTACTGCAGTATTTCATTCGCTTTTGGACGGTAAGGGTTTCATTTTAGTGCTGCATAATGTTTCAGGAAACTTCATAAATGCTCACTTTACGGGATTTATATATTTATATAAATAAATATATATATATATATATATATATATATATATATATATTTATCATTCTTGCTTTTTAGTTACAAGTAATTCTGTTATCTAGTGTATTGTTGTATTTCCTATCTGATCTAACAGATGCATAATTTCCACCAGGCACATTGAATAAACCCGCCTGTATAACAGGTGACACCTATCACTGTTCTGTTTACCAGCACCCAGATACTCTAATAGTTCATTTTAAATTGCAAATAATTATTCTTGGGACTCGGTACTAGCACTCAGGTTCAGTAAGATATAAATTATGTCCTCCATTATCAGTATATGCTAAATAATATTTCTCTATGTTGCTCACATCCTCCAGCCATTAAAATAATGGAATGTTTGTGGTCAACACACTTAGTTCTCTAGGGCCCAAATAGCCAGTCATAGTTCAGTGTAATTGTTCAGAAATGGAATTGCATGGTGACCTTTATCTGTTTTCCTGTTGCTTTGTGACATTTCCATTTCTTAAAATTTTTAACAGACCATAGAACAGGATGTTGGGAAAAATGCTAAACTCCGTTCTAGAGCCTTCCTTAAACAAATTTTTAAACTCCTTACTTCATCACAAATTAAAAAAACAAGGACTTATTCTTCACTTTAGGATAGAGGACAACACATTGTAATTATTGCTGCGTATGCTAATTGCAGCACCTGGAATGCTTATATTCTGTATGTCTCTCTCATATATCACCCTGTGTGTCCATTTCTTCCCCATACTGCCATCTGCTGATAAAACCATTGACGTGTCTAATGAATTGTCTTTGTTTGCGTAAAGCTTTGCCGCAGCAAATCTGAAGATTCTTGTCCCCAGGTAAAATATCCAGCCAATGATCTGTTAATGTTCATCCAATCTTCCTGAAAGAAGTAGTTCTTAAAGTGTACCTGTCATCCATATGCTGTGAAGACATTGTAACTGTGTTAAATAACTTTGTCAGTTCCTTAGGTTGCTGATATGTTCTAATACTCTATTCACTTAGGCAATATAAACAGTGATGATGTGCAAATTGCTTGTACCTTATAGCAACCACTCAGAATTAATTTCTTATGCTTTCCTATTGTGTTCTATTCTTTGCATTTTGCCATTGTTACCTGAATAAGCCATCTAATTGTATTTGCTGTCTTCGGCATACATAATACCGGTCTTCACTGATTTGGGCAACACTACACTTTAAAATCCTTTCCATACCATTCTGCAGGTTTTTCTGGCATTTTTAAATTCAGTCCCGATGGATGATAACCATTCTAGCTGGATCTATGAACCCATTTCTCAAATACCCCCAAAAGACTGTTCAACAGCTTATTACTAATCAATCCTAAATTGCTGTTCCACCTTTTTTGGGAATATCAAGGGAACAGATTGGGGATATTTGGCAATAGAAAAGTTGTGTGTAGAATTTGTTCTGTTGATGTGTGTAGATAGTGAATGTGATAAACTGCATTGAAAGGCATTATGCATATATCTGGCTTTACCTCCTGTGCCTGTAGTTTGTAGTACAAATGTATCACTTTCTCTTTTGAACATGTACAAAGATAGTTTGTGTACTTAAAAGACAACTGTAGGCAAAACATTTTTCTCTTGTCTTGGATATAAAGTATGGAAGGGATAAAACCTCCTGTTACCCATTTATTGTTCTGTTTCCTTGTTTTCTCATCAATGTCTGTCTATTTGACAGGTGTCACTCCAAACAAAAGTTAGGTCCAACTGCCTAAACCTCAACACTAACAATATTGGATGCATTACCTAAATACATGTAGTTGTGATTGGCATGTGTAATCAAGCTAACGTTTACTGTCCTTATACATGGAAGCAGCTGGTTTTCAGTAATAAGTTTTTATCATACACACACGTCCCAAGTATAAGATTCCCTTATACTGGTTTAAAGGACAGATGATCACACTTATATTCCAAGATTCTAACAGGTTTTCACAAGAGTCATCAGCACGCAGGCCATGTATCCTACAGACTGGGGCCAGGAGTGTAATCCATATGACAATGCATTTATAGTCAACGTTTGACATGTCAAATTGTCCATTTTTAAAGGGGCAGTTTCCTTGAAAAATAGATTATAGGCTCTACTGATTCATATCAATTTAACAAGAAAAGTAAAGACAGGAATATGGGGTCTGTCATTGCTGAGAACACCCTGACAAAAAATGTATCTACTAATTTACTGACCTGGAAGAGGCATGTACATTTATAATGCAAAGTCAAGTCTAATCTTTAAATCTGTGGTATTGAAGAAATCCTGTTGCTGGACAATTAATTTCAAAAGCAATCTTCCTATATATATATTTTTAACATACTTTGTGTGTGTTATTTACCTCTAAAAGCCTTGTGTGTAGACTCCAAAAACCCTGACACTTCTCTTTTGCCACCATCTTGGATGAGATGTCAGCAGCCCCAGAAAACTCAGAACTGTCATGCAAGTAACACTCTGTATTGGTCACCCTTAGGGAAGAGTAGGGGAGATGTAGAGGAGCTGGACCAGCCAAGACAGAGATTAGACACTCCCAGAAGGGAATGTTATGGTGTGAGAAGAGGAAAAAAGATCTGTGGTTATACTATAGAATTGACTGTTTCTTAAGTGGATGGAGTTTCTTGGCAAATTTAAACCATATTGCAAAAAAATCAAAAATATTTTATGAAAAGGACAAATGCTGCAAGAATACTTTTAAAATACTTGCTTTTGTAAGCAATCAACAGCATCTCTTTAAAGCTCTAGATCAGCCATTTATCCAGCATCAAAAGAAATTGGCAATGACAACTTCCATTTTCTCTCAGTAAAGATTTTCCTAGGTGCACAGAAACATATTCACTTTGACGAAGAACTCTAACTCTTAGTGCTTTTGTCATAACTGTCCCTGTAAAATACCAATAGTGCAGCTTTGAAAATGCATCATACGTATTTGACATGCTCTTCTATAGGGGAAGAAAGTATTTGGGGTGCATTTGTATGCATTCCAACTCATAAAATGCGTGTATGATTTATTTTCAGATATGTTTAATATCTGGTACCATTCATCTCTATGTAGGATTTGGAATGCTGTTGCAGGCAGACTTTTTAAAGTAAAAATAAAATAAGGCAAATTCTTAAAGCAATTGTGTTGGTTAGTATAAATTTTAAGTAATTACTTTGGAGCTCAACTTTAAGCTACATACACACGTCCAATGGTTCTCGCCCATAAATCGGCTTGGGGTCGATATCGTACAAGAATCTGGCGTGTGTACACCACCCGTCATCCATCGTCCGAACGACCACCCTGGGGGATCCTTGGACGACGAACGATCATAATGCAAAGGACGGGGGAAGAGCGTGCAGCCCCTCCCCTTTGCATAGAGCAGAATGGTTCATGCATCGTGCAGTGCTTAGTCGTTGGAAAGAATCTTTCACGATCCTTTCCAACGACTAAGCACTGCGCGATGCACGTGTGTATGCAGTTTAAGTCTCCAAAACCCTTTATGTAGCTGTGCCAGCCATGATGGCTTCCCATGTCTTCTAGTTCCTTTTTGAGGTCTTAAAATTGTTTAACATCTGTTTCATGTGAGTACAAGTGCTGACCCTTCATTTACACACATGGTTTTCAATGTAATGCCAAGGAATCCTGGGAATGGCAGTTTTGTTTTTTACTAATTTGCGTGTCACTAAATCCTCCCAGCTATATTCAGAGATGAGAGGAAATTAGTATTTTGCAATTTACAATAACATTTGGCCCACAAAACAGATATTCTGTCCAACACTTTGCTTATGCACACTGTAATTACGAGTTATTAGAATTTGCCTTGTTTAATTTAGGCTTCAGGTAAACGGCATTAAACATTCCCCATAAAAAATGTACAAATAAAGAATAAGGAACATTTGCTTTTTGGGCACAGTTTGGAGGTTACATTTTGAGGGCAATGGTACAAGTGGACCCATAGGGGTTCCTTACCTAAAAGGCAGGTGCATGTAGGAAAACATAGGAGCACCATGTGACCCATCTCCTTCTTGGAATGAGCAGGTTTAAAGCATGAACTTGTCAGGGAAGCAGGAAAAGGCTCCACTTCCCTAATTTATTTTCATTACAGTCGTCAGTATGTTATAGGAAGGAGGGCACAAACATATTTTTACGGTTTTAGATACTGGACTAAATGTTAGTTCATTTTTATTTATTTTTTACCGCTTGTTTCCCCAATTAACTGCAGTTCTTCTTTAAAGTGGATCAGTAGATTTTTAGTAATTAATTATAACCCACTTTTTGGAAATTTAAAAATAAAACTCAAAGTATCCAAATAGATACTTCTTTCCATTTTTTAGGTCCAGATTGTTATTTCTATATTAGATTCTAGGAACTAATAAATCTCAAAGGAAACAGATTAGAAAATATGATTGTATATGCACATAACTGCCCCTTTAAAGTGTAATTTGAAAATGTTCCATCTATATGTTTGTGTGAAATTCATTCTTGTGTTATTACGTGGCAAATTATTTATTTACTATCATTCATCTTTAAGTTAATAATTTATCTCTTTATTTTTCAGAATGAATTACAGGATACACGTGCAAAGTTCCACGTCCTTTTCCTGTTCTTTGTGTCAGCCATGTTCTTCATCAGCATACTGTCCCTGTTTAGCTATCATTGCTGGCTGGTTTCAAAAAACAGATCAACTATAGGTAATGTATTAGAGTGATGTGTATTTTTTTTTTTTAAGTTCTTTATACAGAATTGGAGAAAAAGCACAGAACATAGATAAAAGTATAGGATGAAGTAAACCACAGCTGTTGAAGTGTCAGACTAATTTCATCTGTCAGAAAAAAATGGAAATAGGAGCTGTTTGGTGGCTGTACAATGCAGAATGTCCAATTTGGCTGTACAATGCAGAATGTCCAATTCTCAATGTATAAAGTTTGTTAATAACCAACTTTCCACAAAAATGACCATTTTAGATTAAAGCAAATGACACTTGTTTATGGTGCACAGTGCTTAGCAAACATTTTTTCTATTTTAAGGTGTAGATCTTTACCACTGAGCTTTGGTTTAGTGTTATTCTGGTTGCTTTTTTACACAATCTCATGTTTTACATCTAGGCAGCTTCCTCTGTAGTGGAACTTTTTCATATATACCCTGCTGCATGTGTCCAATCAGTAGCAGATTCTCCTATTATGCCATGGGTTTCAGTGGATATTGTTAGTGTTTCCATTTTTTCAGTTATTGATTCTATTTTGTCAAAAACCTGGACGTGCTTGGTTCTTGCTTTTTTTATTTTTTTTATTTTTTTTTTTTTTGTATATATTCCTATTTGTTATTCTGTGACTACTACTGTAGTGGTCAGCCTATGAAAAAAGCAAAAAAAAATCTGTTTTTGTTCCATTTCCTCTGTCTGGAGAACTCTGAAATAAAAAGTGGTTAACCAGCATCTTATCTTTAGCAAAACATATGTTGTGAAATGTTTTGCATGGCTATATGAATATACAGTAATGATAACTGATGTCATAGCAGTGTATGATAACACTCTAGGAGTATTTGTAAAGTATAGAAGTGTGCTCCCAGCAAGTACACCAGAGTAACTATGCACTTTTTTTTACAAGCTCTGCCATTTGTGTCACATGATTATTTAAATGAAAACTACCGCCATATGCCTATATGCAGAACTATTTTTAACCTCTATTGAGATTTGGTACACTGAATAAAAAAGGTATTTATTCCTTCCCTACACAGTTTACTTGATAAAATTTGACAAAAATTTAAATATTTTTTCCTTGATACTAAACCTACTGACCTTTGCACTGGCCCACAAAGGCAAATTTGGTAAATACAGCCCTGTCTGTTCTCCGAGTGTTGTGCATGGGCTGGGTAGTGAGTGCCTATAATTCTTTTAAAACAATTGAAAAATAAATCAAACTATAAATGTTACACTTTTGTAAACATAGGGTTACAGTACATTTTACCTCGTTTTGAAAATGTTCATTATGTGTTTGTTCATTTCAATTTTTTGCCCTTTGCAGAGGCATTTCGTGCCCCGTTTTTCCGAACAGGACCAGAAAAAGATGGATTTTCTTTGGGCTTTAGCAAGAATTTGAGAGAAGTATTTGGGGATGAAAAGAAGTACTGGTTGCTGCCTTTGTTTACTAGGTAAGTCAGTCAAATTGGGAGTGGGAGAGGGGTAAGTTTGTAATAAAAAAAAAAAAATAAGCACCGTAATAATCGGTGTGATCCATGAAACTTATTTTCAAGCTGTTTTCTGTCTGTCTTAGCCTGGGCGATGGATGTTCTTTCCCCACACGCCTTGTGTTTGGTGACCTAGAGCAAAATGTTGCAGCAGTTCAGAATGACCTTTCAAAACAGTAAGTATTTTCTACTACTTTAAAATTTAGATTTTTGATCTTTAATGCAAATAGAAATATTAATTGTGTTATACAGATCATGATTGGAAGAGAAAAATGTTGGACAAGTGATCTGGATTTAAAAAATGTAAAAAGATGTTTAAGGTCTATAAATAATATTGACTAAGAAACCACATTAGCATGGAACATATTATACATATTATAAATGCCTAATACCATAGGATAGTTTTCCTTTCTTAAATTCTTCCTGAAGATAGCAGTCTTCACTTCTTGTGGCCCTCCTAAAATCATACCAGGCACTGTTGCCCCATAAAATGTTTCCTGATGTGGGGTGACAATGCTGTCACTTCTGTTCTGCTTGCTTTATAAAGAGTTGCACTGCGGTTCTGAATATACATAGTTAAAATTTTGTAACATTTTGTAATATTTAGAATATCTGGTGTTCTTAGAACTATATGTCAGAGATTGCGGTAAGTTTGGTGTGTGGTAAGTATATTTTCCAAATTTTCTCCACATGTTTTGTTTCTTTTGCCATGGGAGTGGGGTAATTTAGTCTTGCTATAATGGACTTTTTTTAAGTGCACAGTCTGATTTTAAAGATCTATTAACATGCACAACCAAGTCATGCTCACAAAATGTATTTGTACTGCAGAAAGTGTTATTTGCTAGCACTTGGTCCAAACCTTTCCGGCACATGTGACCTTTCTTCAGTATGTTTCAGCGGGTTTATACCTTATAGAACTTTCTTACCTACACAATGGAGGTTCTTACTAGTTTCCTTTTTTATACTATCTTTTATTAAATACAAATGTTTCTATGCATCGCATTACATAAATATATACTTATATTTTCTGTTTTTCTTTCAGCATGGGGCCAAGTCAGCCTTTTCCAGCCAGACCACTGAGTGAGTCACAGAACAGGCTGCTGGGGAGTGATGGTCATTGGGCAGATGGAAGTGCTGGAGAGGATCACACACAAAAAGGTAAATTGAGAGGCATAAGAGGAGGTGGCACAAGTTTGTGGATGTATAAAAAAGATCAATCTATAGTTCCCAAGAAATTTTGGTTACATAATTGCTAAAGAACCTGCCCAGTTCTATAAATATTTAACATTAATGTGGATGTATGTTTGCTTTTTGAACCTTTTGGTTGTTTTGTTTGTCAACAAAACTGAATGAAAATCTGCTCACTTAACATAAACCTTTTATGATGGGTGTATGTAAGCTGCCATTGCTTATCTCCTTTTAAAAATACTTGTGGTCTGGTTATTATGCTGACCCTCCAGCCTTAGTAATTTTACCGCTGTTAAAAATCAGAATTTAGGTTACATATTTATTGCTGGTTGATTATTACCTAAATAGTTAGGCCAGGTCATCATGCTTTATTGCTAAAAATATTTGTCTTACTCTAGTCTTCTATAAAAGACCTGTTATGTGTCCTGATTACCGCATGAGATTGGTTTTGTATTTAAAATATCCAGGTATTATACCCTAGGAGGGCAGAGTCCACAATACCTTTTGATAACTTATTTCATGAGTGCATATATATATATATATATATATATTTTTTTTTTTTTTTAATGTGCATATGTTTTATTTTTAGAAAATCATGTATCTGTGTGTGTGGAGAGCTGATCTATAACGAACCCATTCCTCAAAATATTAAAGAGGTAACATTTCAGATTGTTATATATTGTTGTATGTAAACAGTGTAAACCATATCCAGCATGCAACCGGTTTGTTTACATAACAAGAGTAGTAATTTTTTTGGTGTACAAAGTTGTTGTCCACATTCCTATATTAAACTTGTAACCATAGAAAACCATAACAAGGTCAGTAGCCGGCATGCATAACAAGCATAAAAGTAACATTTTGTTTTTGTATTCAAAGAAATTGCCCCCCCAAAAAATATTCAAACTAGACTCTACCACCTCCCAGAAATATATTACCAATACAGAAAAGATTCAAACCCCCACATACTGGGGTAGAAAGAAGCAGGGGAGTTCAGTGATATAATTTGTAGGTAAATTCACCAAACATACTTTATTTAAAAAAATACAATATAAAAAGCATTTTTACACTTTGGTTTCAAAAATTTTGTCAAAGTGCATGCAATACATACATATTATTTAAAAAAAAGAACCCATAGTTGGGCAACACATAATGATGTTAGCCAGATATTTGTTTAAATCTGACATGTTTTGCGGGAAAAACTCTTCAAGGGTTGGAAATTTTGCCATCATTCTCCCCAGCCTGTTTTTGAGGGGCGGGCCGCCCACCTGCTGTGATTATGCCGCCCAGCACATTTTTAGGAGCTCTGAACGGACCCCGGAGAAGCTGCTCTGCCCGCTCCGTTCTCCGCTGATAGCCGATTAGAGCCAGGCGGAGGGGGAAGGGCACAGCTAGGATGAGATCGGGACACAGGCTGTCCCTCCCCCTCTCATAGCTTTGCCGAGTCTTGTGGGGGGAAAAAAAAAAAACACATTGTGTAAACAATGTCTCCGCCCAGTGAGCGTGTGTAATGACATCATCAGAGCAGTGTGTGTGTAAATGCTGCATGTCACATTCCTCGGCCTTGCAGCTCTCTTTGTATAAACCTTCATATCCCCTAAATTGTATGTCATAATGATTTTCAGGGACCACAGGAAACACTTAGTTGCCACCATACCACTAAATTTATACTTATCTCACAAATCTATAACTCTCATACTATGTTACCCCGTCTGCTTCTTTTCTTTGAACCCCAATTTCCCTAGATTGGTGGGGTGTACAAAGCTGAAAATGTAGCTGCAAGGGGGTGGGGGACACTTTTCGATAACCCCCACCACTACCACCACACTAAAATTTCATTACTTTGGCAAACGCATTGCTCTTACACATTACTGCCCAATTCTAGCACTGGAACCCCAATGTCTCTGGAATGGGGAGGAGTAGGAAACTGAAAATGTGTGGGGAACATCTGTGGATAACACTCCCTAAAGTTTTATCACAATGGCATCATTAGAACATAAAAAACTCTGCCCATCAAAACGAAATTGGGATTTAGGTACTGGTTTGGTAAGTCATTGGTAAGAGGGCAGTGTGTTTTGATGGGCAGAGTTTATGTAATGATGCCATGGTGATGAAAGTTTGGGGGGTGTTAGCCACCAGTTAGGGTTCAAGGTAGGGAAGCGGAAAGTTTGATGGGCAGAGGTTTTTATGTTCCAGTGATGCCATGCTAGTAAAATTTTAGAGGTTTAGACATCTGTTCCCCACTTGTACCTACATTTTCAGTTTCCTGCACCTCCCTGTTCCAGATAAATTGGGGTTCAAAGAACAGAAGCAGAAAGGGCAGCATAATATTATAGTTTATAATTCTATAATTATAGTTGGTGAAAGGTAGGTAAAATATTTAGGGGGCTCACCCCAAAGCTTCCTACTATGTAAGTGGCCCCGGGGGTCCTTAATTTTCATTTTTAATTTTGGGCTCCTAGGTGCACTTTCTTATAAAACAGCAACCCAAATCTTCCAATTTCCACAAGTTTTTTAACTCCTGATCCCCCATGTTTTGAAATTCTTGAAATTAAAAAAAGAAATGTTGGTTATTAGTAGCTATGCGAATTCCTCTGTGTACCCTAAAAATTTTAGGTAATTACAACCAACAATTTAGGAAATCTAAAGGATTGAATGCAATGAGTTGTTAGGCTGCAGAACATGACAAGCAGACTTTACACACACACACAGCTATCACACTGCGGGTGGATAAATTTCACAGGCAGTTTTTGTTTTTGGCAGTGATGAGATGAGGGCACTGGCTGTCCTGACCCTATCTGCGATCACATGCGTGATGCTCTTTGTGTTCCCTAGGTATAGTGCATCTGAACATCTGAAGTTAGGCTGAATTCACATAGGCAGTAAGGTTGCATTTGTTGTGTTTACTCCTCCCTTACCTCTCACCAGGAACCAATGCTGCTTGAAAAACTGCTAGGCCTGAAAAGCCCAACACTTACCGCCTGTTACCAATCCCAGGTGCCCAGGACTTACCACTTGTTACCAATCCCAGGTGCCCAGCAGTTGTCACAGGTTATCATTCCCAGGTGCCTAGAAATTGCCAAGTAGTCACTCAGGAGGGGCATTTTTTTTTTTTTTTTTTTTTTTGTTTTTTTGTTTTTTTTTTTTACTGCTAATGTGAACTAAGCCTAATTTGTTAAGCCACATTGATCACAATATTACACTAAAACAAAGGGATTACACTATTAAAACATGGAACAGGGAGTTGGAATAAAATACACAGCACTGGACTGTTGGGGCAAAATACAAAAAAAAAATTAAGAAATTGTACATTCCAACAAGCCAGGCATTAACTAGAAAGTTGGAACAAAGTATAGGGGGCAGGTAGAACACTGACACAATAATAGGGGTTACTGGATACCTATGGCATAAATAACTAGGAGCTCCAATTTTGCCCTGTCTAGTCGCGCCCACTTTTTTTCCACCCGGTAAAGGTAGTGTCTATCTGTGCTGATGATAAACCTAAAACTCCATATAATACCGCTACAATATGTCGGCATAGTGATGAGAGGGAAAGCAAAACCTTTGCTAGGCATGCTGTGCTAAGGGTGTGTGGAGATTAAAGAAGGGACAACTGTACTAAAAGTTCTAACATGGCTGTAGCTATATTTTAATAGCCTGCATTTATGCTGTATAATAAACTGCCCTTTCCTCTTCCACACAGGCAGCCTGCTGCACACCACATGCTGAAATACCACGAATCCTGGTGCCATGAAACCTTCATGCAAAATGTAAAGAGAGCAATGTTTCCGTGCATTGCAACGAATGCCTCAGAAACACCATAAAAAAATAACCGTTGCCTTAATATCGTCATAGTGCATTAACGCAACATAATTACCCATTTACACTTGACTTTTTCTGCATAGCAACTTTTTACTTCAATATTTTATTTTCTTGAGTTCAGTGTTTAGCCTGCATCCTACTTTTACAATGCAATAACCCCCTTTTACAATCTGTCTTCATCGCTTTGATCGAACAGTTTATTGCCAAGACTTTATGAAGGAGACCAGGCTGCATAAGGCCTGGTTTTGGCACCAGAGCTGTCGCTGGTCAGGAACTAATGGATATTTCTAACTTCTACTAAATTCTGAAAGGTCCAGACATCCTTGCAAGTGGATAACTGGTACAAAGTTGAAGTGCATGAAGTCATTTTGAGGACTCAACCAGTATCCAGGTCTATACTGTCCATGCTTCCTTGAAGTACCAATGACATCTTCAGTATCACAGCCCAATGGGCTTGTTTGTACAAGTTCATGACAGAAAAATAGTTGCCTTTTGCAACCAGATTTTTCCTATTGGGTTTTAGTCAGACATATAAAATTGGGAATTTCAATGCTATAGACAACACATTCTTCTCTTTCATACATAAGGTCCGTTGAGGGCTATATATTAAACTGTAGTGATGGAGTGTTGCCTCTAGCAGCTGTTCAGAAGTTTTTTGTTTTTTTTATAACTGCTTTACAAAAATGTCTGTAATGCTGTTGGTACGGGCAGTGCCTCCAACGTCTGCATAATTTTATGTTTGTGTAAATCTTTTTGTAATGTATGCACTAAAAGCTCCAGAAGGTGTTTTACCATATTTTGTTGCTATCTGGCTGATAATTACCTGGACAGACGTGTCTTAGGAACAAAGTGGAAAATCTGTGGGTCCCCCTAATCTGAATTTTTCAGAAAATGTTTTTACTTGCAATTGATGAGCTTTTTTCTGTTACAAGGTGAGCATTGAAAAACTTTTGACAAAGCAAATGGGTTTTCTAGGCAGGATAGTAAAAAGGATAGCAACATCATATCAACTAGACTAAAGGACCAGAAAATGTGCAAGAAAAAACAATTACATAAACAAGTTTCTGATAACATTTGTGTACATGTACAGAAAACAAGGACCAGTCTGTCGCCAATGAGGCTCTAGCACAGGATGCTGCCATCACGCCTGAGCGGCAATTATGCACATTACATGTTGGTCCATGTGCTAGCATCGCTTCTGTAGTTAGGTGTTGGTAGCCCCTTGCTGCTATTGATGAGAACCTTGTCTGTGTCAGGCAGCAGTCTTCATGGGTCCTTTCTATTTCACGACACACAGTGTGATCTGAGATATTTTTAAAACAAAAGAAAACTACAGACTGTGCACATGACGTGCGTTTTTTGCTTTCTTTTACTAGAGGTTGTTTTTCCAGTTTTGCATTAAGAGCAGTAGCGCAGTGGTTATCTGGTCTTGTGATACAATATTGTGCCGAAGTAAAGATCATTAATTTCCCAAGACTTCGTGTTCGTCAGCACAAGTGTCCTATTATGTTGGTAAGCCATCCATTTTCCAGATCACAAAGTGCTGATAAAAGGTATTGTATTTTAAATAGTAAGAATGCAGCAAGCACCTCCAATGTGCCCTCCCCTTTCCATCAAACGGACATGTATCTGCTTTCAATGCATTGCACCTCAACATCCTAATGGACAAGTGTTTTATAGTCCCTTGTGTATCTCAATATACAGTGCAATGAAAAGGTGTGATTGACCCCTAGAAATTTTTCCTTAAAGTAAGAATGTATCTGGTTGCACCGGTGTCTTTTTAGCGGTCGTTTCCAAAATGTACTTTTCCATGAATGTTATTAGAAACTATGTGTCGTGGTCCTTTAAAGTGCAAAAATAATTTATGACCAGGTTGAAAAACTCCTAACAGAAACAAATGCACTACTATATGTTATATGGCCAATGCAATGCATGCCTAAATATCAAAAGCACGCTTCATGTAATGTATCACTTGAAGACTGCTTAAAATACCTGTCAATCTGATTATTTCCAGATTATGGAGAGGTGGGAACTCGCAGGTTCTCTGGAAGTATTTTTTACTGGCAGCACTTATTTATACTGCTTTTTATATTGTTTTATACAATGTATTATACCACAAGGCTTTACATAATTACTTCAACAAACCACAACATTTTTTACAAGTGGTTTTCCATCAAACTTTTACATTTTTATAACACTTTCTGGTATTAGAATGTAATCGGTGTGACCTCTAAGTGTTATTCAATAAAGAAGGACTCGATGGAATGGATTGATGCAGAATAGTTCATAGGTACCATTGATGTGGGGAAAAGCAGTGGTAATGTAAAAAGTGCAGAAACCTAAAGCTACTAATCAGATTTCAGTTAGTTGTTTGATTAGGGAAAGTTCAGTATCAATTTGTAACTGGGGGGATAGTGCACTTTGACTTCTTTGCTAAAGGTTGGTTGTTGATAAACTTTTTTTTTTTTTTTTTTTTGATAATATATACCCAGAAATTATATTTGTGCAAGGTTATTGTCAGATGTTACTAAAAAGAGCTATCCACCCGTGTCTATAACAAATGAATTTCTTCCTATTTTTATTAATATATTTACCAATACTATGAATGTAGCAGGAGGAATGAGACTCGGGTTTGTGTATGGGGGTGGGTTGTTCTGGGAGGTGAGATTAGGAATAAAATTCTTTCATAAAACATTCATTTAGAGAAAATTGAATAAAAATTACTAAGTGTTGAATAATTGCCCTGAACATCAATTTTAGGTGGAATTTTGGGTTTTAAAGTAATATTTCTGATCACTACAAAATCCTGCTGGAAAAATGAAAAGCCATAGACATAGACAGAATTCCTATTTTAAACAATAGTTTTTTACTAGAATGCCAGAACTTTAACAACCAACTTTTATTATGGCTGGGTCTATGGTGGCTTATTGCCACTAATACAAATTAAATAGAAGGTATGCTTTTTCTTGGTTTTGACTGTGTAGGATCAGGGTGATCCCTCCAAAATGGTTAGCTTTGATAAGCCTCAGTGTAAAGCAAACCTTACTTGATGGTAATTTCTAGTTTATTCTGTGTGTCTATATGGACTCTAACACCTGACAGTAATGATTTACATAAAGCCATAGAAGTGTCATAACTTTATTGGGTCAATTTCTAAAGGGTTAAAAAGAGGCTTTAGGAAATTGCCAGCTTTAAACTGATCATGTTTATCCAGTGTAATCACTGTTGTTTGTACCTGTCATTTTAATAAAAGATCCAAATATTTACCAGAGGATCAAGTACGATCATCCTTATTAGGATATTTGTGGGAAGGTCTTTCCATCTTTGCACAAGGCTAAGTGTGAAGACTCCAGTTTTGGGATGGTAGTAGATGGGTCAGATGCCTTCCTTGCTCATGCTGGATAAGGGAGCACAATATGCTTTTTCTTTTGTACCACGAAAGACAAAATGGTCATAGTGGTGGGAGATGCTTCTTGCTTTGGTGATGTTCTTTATTGGCACTCACAAAAATCTAACTTTTTGCCTTCCATAAGGAGGTCTTGCCCACAAAAACACTCACATGAGGGATAATGTCAAAGTACCTAGAGATCCCACATGGGATAACTAATTAGGTTGTGGGCTTCTCTGATCATTAGTTACTGATAGATTTGAGAACTTTATAAAATGTCTTAAAATGCTGAAAAAACTTCACCTGAAGTCTGTAAAATATTTCATTAAAGACTTCGCTCCCTTCCCAATATAAAAATGGGTTTTGGAACAACTGTTTAATATACTTTTAAGGATGTTATACTGTGAATCATGGACCTCCAACCTTTCATACATTGTATTTCTAGAACACTGGTTGGGCTGTTCTTGTATAGCCAAGCATGTAAAAATGGGTATTGTCTGCCTAGTTTCTTTTTGATCACATCAGTGTTTTCACTAGTATTGCGGCAGCAGCTGGAAGAGGAAAAAGTGAAAGTGATACTGCCACCAGCCATGTTTATGCCAACCTATTGTTACTAAAGCTTTACAGCTACACCTTGTACAAGGTTTTTTCTTTTTCTTTTTTCATTTGCAAAATAAAGTTTGAAGGCCAGTTGAAGCATGGGTCAACAACTGTTCATACATGTTTTTTTATCCACTGACAATATGTAAAATGGTTATGTGGTGGGCTATAATAATATGGCGGTATTACAAGCCAGTGCTACAGTCCACAATGATTTTACTCTGATCTGGTGCAATACTGTAACATTCCTCTATTACTGTATATTGTAAATCATGCTGTGTTATATGTATCATATCCATGCTGTATGTGTTTTTATGTATAAATAGCTTTTACTTACTCATTGTCTGGATTCTGTTCCTTTTATCTATGTTGGCTTTAGGAATATCTGGGCCATTTGCTGTGACACCCAGGGATGACATATTGTGTGTCAAAATACCAAACTAATGTCAAGTGTTCCATTTTTGTCTCATGAAGTTGAAATACCAATTGTAGCCCTCGAAGGCATACAAAGTCAAGATGAGTAGGGAGGCTTTGGAGCTTGATTATTCTGTTTTTATGTTCCCATGTTATTAAAAAAAGAGAACTTTGCTTGTTGCGTGCAAGGTCTCTAAGTTAAACTTTTCCTATATAAGAGGGTAAAAAGGAACAAAATTATTAAATTACCCATATCTGAGAACATAGGAGTGTATAGTGAGATTTACACCCGCCTTCAGCTCATTTTGGTTAAACATAATGGGACCATTGTATTTTTGTCTAAAGTTTATACCAGATTTTTAGCATATGCTGCACTAGTAGAGCAGCTGGTGATCATTATTTCATATCCAAACCCTAAAACAGAAATTCCTCCCAAAAATGGAGAAAATCCTATCTTAGGTAACGCCAGAACTGAGCCAGAAATTTACAAACACACATCTCTAATATACCAACACTTGGCTAAGGCATTAGCTGTCACACATCTTTGCAATGAATGCCCATGGGCTGTAAAGTTTCTGGGTGTTAAAATTGACCATCAGAACTTAGTGTCTGCCTAATTTAGCTGTGTACCGTGTTACATCAAGCTGCTGTTCTCCACATGACTGGTGTGACATATAAAGCATTTAGAAGGCTATATGAGAAGCCACACAAAATGATCTCAGAACACATACCTATTTACACATGCTCCAATATGAATATTGGGTGGCTTTTGCCTTCTATGGCTACTGAACTAAAAGTTGAGCCAATGGAGTTAATGCTATACAGAGTCTCCCACCTTGATGATGATGATGATGATGATGATATTGAAACTTGGATTTAACAGACCAGATGGCCATTTTCCTCTATAGATCACAGATGTCTTCCACCCAGCTTCAAATACTTTGGGGAGGCGGAAAGGAAACCTGTGTTCTGCTTATATACTCTGACACTCTGTACATTGTGTTCTTGTAAGTATTGTGCTGTACCATGGTCCGCTTCTATTTTGTTTTATGTTTATCTGCTTCCCATGTATGTTGTACACATTTATTAGTAATACAACAATTCTGCAGGCCAAGGATTGTAACATCATCTGATTGTAGAACCTCTTTTTAGATAAACCAAAACTTATGTAGTGTGAGGGCCTTCCTAATTGTATAGAAGTGGGATGATATGGGTTTTTTTTATTTTTTTATTTTTATTTAATAAGGGGTAGAAAGAGTTTTTAATCATTGTTTATTGTTCTTTTTTATTCATCTAAGAAGCTGTCAGGGAATCTAGAGGAAGTTGCATAGGGAGCATACATACAGACTGTTCCATGCTTCACCAGTTTTAGTGGTGCTCTGACTCAGGCTTTAAAGGAACGATAGCATATCACTGACGCCCAGAGATGCTGAAGAAGGACAGCCTTTAGCGCATTGGGCCTGATTCTTCTAGTCTGAAGAGGATACACTTTTATCAGTGAACCAGGGTGATCCAGCAAACTTGGAACGGATCAAGTCCAGAATTGAAAACATTTGTTGACCTCCCTAGCGGTAACCCCGAGTGTGACTCAGGGTAGAAAAAAGTTGCTAAAAGTGGTAACCCCAAGTCACCTTCTGGGTAGGTAAACCTATGGGAGGTTATAGTAAATACAGCCTTACCTAATCCACCGGCGTCTCGCGCCGCCCATCGCCGTGATCTCCGTCTTCTTCCTTCTACCTCGGGCTGGCTTCTGCACGCGATGAGTCACCGGGGAGTTCCCGGTGACGTCAGTGCGTGTGTACGTTGCTCGCAGGGCGGGAAATTCAAAATCCATTTGTATTGCATTCAATACAAAATAACTGTATTGAATGCAATACATTGGATTTATATGTATGAAAGCAGTACATGCAGTATGTTTTCAAGAACATTTATTTTACTGTATATATATATATATATATATATTAGTATGAGTATGTATGTTTTTTAAAAAAAAATTTTTAAATATATAGATTTTTTAATTTATTCAATTTATTATTTATACATGATTTTGTGTTTCAAACTATTATACTCATACTATTATATTATACTGTAAAATAAATTTTCATGAAAAACTATGTACCGCTTTTAGACATAAAACCGGAAAGAAATTAACCGCTAGGGAGGTTAACAAATAGCATATGACTTTTAAGGAATCCCTTCCGGGTTTACTGGATCACCTAGCTTCACTAATGAAAGTGTATCATCTCCAGCCTTGAAGAGCTTTCATAAATCAGCCCCATAGTTTGAAGGCAGAGAATGCATTATTGCATATGGCAGACATTCATTATAATGATTGAGTAATCACAAATGTGCTTTTTTCAGTTACTACTTCCCCTCTATATTGGAATTTTAAAATAATGTAATATTAGAAAATTTTAGTGTAGTACTAAATGTATTACAGCGGTATATAAATCTCTCCATAATGAGGTACAACTGTAGTAGAAAGGGACAGTCCAAATATATGAAGGGCAACAGGTAGCGATGCTATAAGTCATACTGTACACATATTCCTTGAAAGCTCTACAAATGCCAAAAGTTTGCTTCTGTTGCTGGTGCTGGGTTAAATTTTTTGACCCCCTGACGTTACCTAAACTCTGTCACCATGGGGTTACCCTTAAAAGCCAGTCAAAAAAAAAGTCTTATGCTTGGCTTTTTGGTGGTGATAATGTAACCATGGGGATATATATATATATATATATATATATATATATATATATATATATATATATATATATATATATATATATATATATATATATATATATATGACCAGGCTTGTCAAAAACATCCATCTATACTTGGCTTCCTAGTGGCACCTCTGTCATTGTGGGTTCACTTATAGAAGGCCAGGCTGCCAGTCAAAGAAACCCTTCTATAGTTATCTTTCTAGTGAGCCAAGCTGCTTCAGTGCCACCCTGATACTTTAGGTATTCCAACTGCAAATAGTCCCCTGACCCTCATGTAAGCCCCTAATGACCATGCAAGCTGGGGGGAATGGGGTATTTAACCCATCTGGACCAAATACCTGCAGTGAATGGGAGAGCCGAGAAGTGGACATGACCTTCTTTTATGGAGTGACTTTAGTGATAACGTCACTCTATACATCTTAGGCTATGTACACACGTGCAATTATTATCGATAGAAAACGACCGATCAATGATTATGCTCAATTATTTTGAACGATCATATTGTGCACAATTCTGTACATGCTGAAATGATACAATCGTTCAAATATAATCCACCAATAATGTACACACGCTAGATTCGATCGTTTGAACAATGCAGGAAGTGACATGTAAAGGAGAAAGTGTACCGCAGAACCCTCCACGATCACTCACCGACCATACACACATCAGATATCGAACGATCGTTGCCCAATCAGATCCGCACGGACCGTCATTCGTTTCCAGCGACATTCCTTGTTCATCGGCATCATTGGCCAATCATTGTGCACTTTTTCTGTTAACGAATATCGGATGATTGGTCGTTAACCAATCGTTTCCAACAATAATTATTGCACATGTGTACGTAGCCTTAGTTTTAACACATGGCAGCACTCTGACTATTATTAACAGCACTCACAGACTTTTTAAGCTAATAGGTGGCATTTGAATTAGAAATGTACTGAAACGAGATTGTTTACATTTTCTTAGGAAAAAGTAATTTTGAGTAGTTTTGAAAGTGAAATAACTATGTTGTACTTCAGCTGCCATGCACAAGATGGCGCACTGGTACCAAAAGTCTGTCTTCTGTTTATGTATGCGAATGGGAGTCAATAAAGTTTGAACTGGGTTATTGAAAAGGAAAAAAAACTCAAATAGTTGGCGGCAGCGGAGAGATCGGTGTACGTGACCGGTGAGTTCCCGGGATCCCCTCCCCCCACCCACCGGGCCCGGTCAATTTCCTCGGTATTGTGTCTTATACCAGACGAGACCTGTATAGCTCTATCATAGTTCTTATCATAGAAGCCGGGTGCCGTCACCTCACCGGACATTCCCATCCACCTAGAGGCGGGGAGGTGGCGGAAGGTGGCTGGGGTGAGGATAAACCATTCTATATTAAATTCTACTCATTATATTCCTCTCTGCAATGCTGTAATTGTGGTTTTAATATAATATTATTAATAAACAGTATTTATATAGCGCCAACATATGACGTACCGTTGTACAATAAATAGGGTTACAAATGACAGAATACAGACACAGGAGGAGAGGACCCTGACCAGAAGAGCTTACAATCTAAGAGGTGTTAATATTCTTAGCAAATATCTGTATACCTATTATTATTAAACTGTATTTATATAGCACCAACATATTATGCAGCGCTGTACAAAGTCCATAGTAATGTCACTAACTGTCCCTCAAAGGAGCTCACAATCTAATGTCCCTACCATGGTCATATGTCTTTAATACAGTCTAAGGCCAATTTGGGGGGAGGCAATTAACCTCCCTGGTGGTAATCCTGAGTGTGTCTTGGGGTTAATTTTCATTACAAAAGCGCTAACCTCGGGCCACACTTGCTGTGTAATTGTGGGCTTACCTGGACCCCATGACCCTGCGGTGTCCTCTGGCAAAGCCCAGCCAGCATCTGTGACCCCTGGCCTCGCATCCCCAGCGTTTGAACGTTGGGGACCTGAGGCCATAGGATGCAGATGGCGGGCCGGCATGTGACGTGTGTGCGTGTTTAAAATAGGAAGTATTTTTAAATGTCAAATGTACCATTTTGACATTTAAAAATATTAAATAAAAAGATCATACCGCTAGGAATGTTAACCTAACTGCATGGAATGTGGAAGGAAACCGGAGTACCTGGAGGAAATGCATGCAAACATGGGAGAACCTACAAACTCCATGCAGATAGTGCCCTGGCCGAGGTTCATACCTGGGAACCAGCAAAGCCCAGAGTGTTAACCTCTGAGCCACCATGCTGCCCACTGTACCTCATGGTTTCTTGCAATTTTTGACTACAGAACTATGGCTCCATCTTAAAGCCTACACATTGCTTTACATTCACTATTTTTAAAATGTCAATATAACATTTCAAATGCTGTTCTGATCTCTGCATCTACTTCATGTACTTCCCCATCAGCCGTACAATGTTTCTCTGGACTGATCAGATGGTGACTGAGGTGGACAATATCCGTGAGATTTGTGTCTCTATGTCTGCTTGTGCTTTCCATCACGGTTGGACTGTTGCTGAGAGTTTTTACCCAATCACCAGAAGTGCACTGATCAGGAAATTCATGGCAGGATCACATGGGATTTATTTATTTCAAGCTGTAAATTTGAAACAATTAAAATTACTTTTAAGTCCTGCTACCCATTTTTCAACCCAGAGCACCCCGCTGATGCCAACACTCAATAAATGCAGTTATATTGTATTGTGATAAACACATGTGGGCGTTGCATATATTGATAACATTCGGTGTATTTATTTTATTTTATAATCCCCAATATTTGTCTTCACATGTACATGCAGACATAGCCGTCCAGGAGGAGGGTGAATAGGAGCTCTCACTGCAGCCATGTCTGTGACCGGGAACTTCTTCAGTAAACTGAGGTCCTTGTCAATCACCTTGGAGAAGGAGACAGTTCAGCTTGACCAGGTGTTCCATCAAGAAGACAGCGGTATTCGTATTTTGTTACAAATTGTATAAGATAAGCAAGTTCAAGGGAACAATGGTGAAGTTGGGAGTTGTTGTGATATAAAGGGGGTATTTTGTTTGCTTAGCAGGTGTTTTAGTATTTTTTCGATTTTTTTAAATACAGGTAGTTACATACGAGATAGGGGCTGTAGGTTTGTTCCCAAGTTGAATTTGTATGTAAGTCAGAACATGTACAATATGTTAATAAATGCAATCAGGACAGATGTTTGTCTCAACATATTATTAGGCATTGTGGTGTCAGTTACTGTATAAAATCCTCACTGTAAGTTAATCAAAATCAAAGCAAAAAAAAACTTTATGGAGCTTCAATAACTTCTGGAGCAAGCTCTGCTTTGTTTTGCAAAAAGAAACAACTGCAGAGTTTGTCTTGATCATTATTTTACTTAGTACAAGATATTATAGATCAGCTCAGCTCCTGATCACCCACAACCTCAGCCTCCGTCCTGCACACAATCAAGCAGGGAATCCCTTGTTTGTATCCAGGAGTTGTCCGTATGTTGGATGTCCTTACCTCGGGGACTACCTGTAATTAGCCAGAACAAAATATTAAAATCGGTCCTTCAGAGGTATTACTGATCCTTAAGAAATGTTTATGCCACCTACAAATATTGCGGTTTAGGTAGAAGGTAAACAGAACACCAGAGGGAATCTGCTGTATGTGAAGTACAAGTTGATATTAAAGCCTAGGGGTGGACTAGCCTATAGGAGAATAAAATTAGGTATATGCTAATATCACTCTAAAGTAGATTCATGAAATTTAGCAAGTGCTGGGAGACGGCTGGACAAGTTCTGGAGTTAGTAAATTGATACTAAATGCTTGCTGAAGTCTTGCCTAATACAATTGTTTGAATTAGTTATTTTCCCTCTTTTCAGAATATGAAGAGGAATCCCCTATAAAACTGCTGCATGAACTGCGCTCAGAAATCATAGGACTTAAGGTTAATAACAATGAACAAGTAATAAAAGAGCATATATTCACATATGTGGCCTCTCGTGTGATGAGTGAAGAAATATGTTTTATTTTTGGCCACGTTCAAAAGTAAGCCTGCACTTGAAAATGTAAACCTCACAGGTCGCTGTGAAGATTGCCCTCTTACGTGAAGGACAAGTATATATTTGGAACAAGTTGACTGTTGATGATGAGTGCAGTCAAGTAACCTTGTCAGATACTCATCTTTGCCCTCGATCCAGCAATAATTCATTGTGTGTCCCCACCGGGAGCTTCAGGACATGTTTTTCCTTGGGCCTTGACACTGGCCCTGATTTATTAAAGCTCCCCAAGGCTGCAGAGAATACACTTTCATCAGTGAAGCTGGGTGATCCAGCAAACCTGGAGCTGATCTGGTCTAGGATTGAAAACATTTGCTAACAAATAGCTAATGACTCCTAGGGCATCCATTCCAGGTTTGCTGGATTACCCAGCTTCACCGATGAGTGTATTCTCTCCAGCCATGGGTCACTGTCTTTGTTCAGTTGGTCCCATTCTTTCTTTTGGAAAGTTGTATTCATGGTCCACAACTCCTGCAGAGTTTGGTCCTCCTTATTGAATAGCCATACAGAAAAGGAAGCAGGGTGGACATTTCTTGAGGTAAGGCTGCAGGGCCACATAATGAAGATTGCTTGAACGAGGATAAGGGTGAGTATTAGACCAAGTGCACTGGTGGAAATTGTGGCTGCATTTATTAAGGGACAGATTGTATGAAGGATTCAGTTGTCCTTTAATGACTGTACTTAGAGGGCTCTTTTGTATGCAGAGCCGCAGCACAATGGCCTAAAAGTGGGACCAGCACTGTTTTCAGTAGCACACTTCAGCACATTATAGTACACTGCCCTGCAGTGAAACACAGTGCATTTGGGTGCTATTCATAATAAATAGTATAGTGTCACTGCAGCACATATATATGAACTGGCCCTAAGACCAAACATAATGATACATTACTCATCTGCATAATGATCCCATTTTCTCATTTCTGTACTTTAATATTCTTTCCTCATTTTTTTAACAGACTGATATCCAAGGAGCTATCGACAAGGTTCGTGGGAAAGGCAATGAACTGAATGCAATTATAAAGATTTGCAGAGTGCTGCAGGGAAGAAATGCTTCAGATATCAATCAAGTGAAAGATACTTTTCAGAAGTATGGATATAAACCCACTGACACGTCAGGTAATCTTTGACAGAATATTTCTTTAACAAAGCTGTCAGACTGTTGTGCTGTGACTGTTTTAAAATTTCCTTTCCCTTTTTTTTTTTTTTCTCCTCAGAAAATGAAGTATTTTATGAAAATCCTAACCCTGATGGTGCTGTTGAGAGCAACCACAGCACCACAGATCCAGCAGACCTTCCCGAAGCTCCTCCTCCCATGCAAAAGCAAGCAATGTTGGATCTGCGAGCTCCCCAATTATCAGACTTTGGTCTATCTCATTACCAGTTGCCTGTAGTGTGGGAACCACAGAATGATAAGCTGCCTGTTAAAAATGTACCGGAACAAAAGCCCAAGCCATTATATAAAGATATCCGTACGATTAATGTGGCTAAAACTCCTAAATGTTCCCTGACAAAAGAGGAGGACTTTTCACAAATCCAGCATTTTGGGATCAGTGAATACAGCAGCAATCTGAATGATGACTACACCATAGCACTTATCAACAAGAAAAAAGGAAGGTAGGTGTACACGGGTCATCCCTACATTTAGAAATATGCCTCAGAATTCAACATGATTTCCCTTTTGTCACCTGATCTCAGACACAGATTGTCTGTCTGTTTCTAACCACCTGACCAGTACAGAGGGATCTTTATTTATCCACTCCATGTACAGGATAGGAAATAAGGGTCAGTCTCTGTAATGGAGTCTTGTATAGCAGTAAAGGTACAACAGTTCTGATTCTTTCATAATCTATCCAGAATTAGAAAACAAGCTTGGCAACCAATGAAATGCTCCATTGTTGTCCTGCTTGTTCTAGTTTAACTATGTATTAATGTTTGTTATTATTGTCTGTTTATTTATTAAGTGACAGCCAGTGTGCAGCCATTCTCATCTAGTTCTTGGCATACTTTTTCCACTCCAGATAACTAAGAAACTTGGATATGCGCATTTTTAAAACGTTAAAAAAGTTTAAAAACAGTTGTCAGCAGTTTAAGGTTCAATATTCTAAACTGACAAGATTGCTTTAAAGTATATTGAGAGCCAAAACCTATTTGGTTTTGGATAGAGTAGGAATCCTACCTAGTATCTAAAACCCTTATCTGGTTTTCTTTATTTTATGCCATTGGTGTTCATCAGGATTGAGGTTCATCACAGGATTTTAATGTTTGTGTGCACTGAAATGAATATTGTAAATTTGAAAGCAACATATTCCACATTATTCTAGTAACCCATAACATAGTTTGTTCCAATTACAGTGTTTCAGACAATTGCACCAAGGAAACCTCAAACAACCTGAAAAGTATGCTAGCAACACCTGCTAACCCAAAATACAGAAATGGTAAGTGATACTGAAATACTAACACATTTAATAAATAATTGGAATTAAGCATAAAATTGTGGCTAACACATGTAAGAAAAAAATAAACAATGATGAAGATGTTGCCTATAGCAACCAACAAGGTTTTATTCTTTGGTGAACAATTCATCCTAGCAAGGCTACACTGTTAGATAATGACATCTGGAAAAAAACATTATTATTATTAATATTAAACAGAATTTATATAGCGGCAACATATTACGCTGCACTGTACAATTGATAGGTGTTGCAAATGACAGTTACATACTGTGACACAGCAGGAGAGGACCCTGCCCAGAAGAGCTTACAATCTAGAAGGTGGGGGACGTATCACACAATAGGAGGGAGAATATGGAATGGTGGGAAGTAGTGAAGGTTTTAAGAGACAGAAGAAGATGGGTAGGCAAGTCTGAAAAAATGGTGTTTGAGCGCTCTTTTAAATGAGCAGAAAGTAGGAGCAAGCTGATTAGGACCAGGAAGACCATTCCAGATAGTTGGGGCAGCTCCAGAAAAGTCTTGGAGCTGTGTGTGTGATGAGGTTGTGAGTGAGGAAGTCATTAGTAGGTCATCGGAGGAGCGAAGTTAAAGGCTAGGGGTGTATGTTTCTATCGGGTCAGAAAGGTGAAAGAAGTAGCACAAGAACTGTGGAGGGTATTGAAGGCAAAACACAGGAGCTTGAATTTGATTCTAAGGTGAAATGGAAGTCAATGAAGAGAACTACAAAGAGATGCAGCAAAAGATGAGCGGTGGAAAGGATGGATGAGTCCGGCTGCAGTGTTCCTAATACATTGTAGAGGAGAGAGTCGGGTTAGTGGAATACCAGAGAGGAGGATGTTACAGTAGTCCAGACGAGAGATGATAAGAGTGTGTACAAGGAGTTTGGGGGTCTCTGGGGACAGGTAGGGGCGGATTTTAGAGATGTTGCGCAGGTAAAAAAAAGGTAGGACCTGGAAATGTTCTGAATATGGGTCGTAAATGAGAGGGCAGAAGCGAGTTTGACGCCAGGACAACGTGCCAGAGGAGAGTGACGAATAACAGATGTGTCTTATAAATACAATATACCAGACCAGATGAGCAAGATTCCATTACACTGAGGAAAACATAGCTAACACTGAATCTAACTACTGCAACTTTATTGTACCAAGTAAAATTAACTCCTAAAAGAAGGCTTTCCGGTAACTTTGCAAGTCATCCAGTCTGCTGCAGGCTAGGTAAAACTTTTCTTGAGTTAAGAATCCTTACTTTGATTATCCAATCATCGGAAAATATTGAGTTATGTACTGATGAAATATGTAAACTTGAATTTTCTAAATCTGCATCATGACATTAATTGGATGCATTTAACATACAAAATGTATCCAAAACTAGGCCCAGGTAATCTTAACACCTAAACCTAACACTTAATTTATAAAATCCCAGAGCTAATAAACCATAAATATATATTTTTTTTACATTAGATTTTTACTCTGTGGATTCTCCATTGCCTCCAATGTTCCAAACCCCTGGACTGCAAGTTCATAAGAAAGCAGCTGAAGAAGAGACTTGTGATTTGAACCAGCCAGAAAGAGGGTTTGCGTTATTCATTATTAAACACATTGTACCTCCTGATCTTCAGGCTCTTGTTTTGCATCCTTGATCATTGCACTAAGTGGATATATGTATTTTTCTCTTTTATATAGTGGACGTGACAATTCTGAAGAATGTAGCCATTCCAGGACCGTGCTTTCATTAGCACTGGGGAGAGGTAAGGTCCCCTCAATGCAACTCTTTGCCCATTTCCTCTAAACTAAGTAGTAATGGTAGTTGTCTGGAAGGGTTCATACAGATGTCCATGGTACCGTTACGTTTAGTAGATGGGGAATAAACCAAAACCACAATTGCTTATGCCTGTCAGACTTGTCTCTATATTTTTCATGGGAACTGCATACCATATAGCATAAAACAAAGTGTGAAACTTAGATGTATAGAAATATTTTGGTGTGTCCCAAATGTACGCCTTAATAATGTGTTCATCATCTGGTACTATGGTAGGAACGGAGCACATCTGAGGCTAACCAGCATATGTGGGTGTCTATATACTTTACTTTATATGTACATACTACTAGAGTTCTACTTTTATTCTATAATGAGGAACACGAACCACATCAAAGAACCCCTGAAAGCACAATTTATAGCTGAACATAAAAACCCCACATTAAAGGCAAAACATCAGTCTTTTTATTAAAACAATTTGAGGACCACATGGCTTCAAAATCATTGACTTATACAATGTGTAAATATAATGCATGAGTGTGCAATCTCTCTGTTACTCTGCACCTCAATGCTACTGGTGCGAGCCCTGCAAAAATATTTAAACACCAGCATTCCTTCCATCCTTCCAAAGTGTTTTTCTTAAGTTTAAAGTTTTGATACTGGGAAAACATGGTGGAACCCCTTACTGTTGTTCAGGATATCTTTCCATTTTTTGTCCATGTCACAGCAAGACATTGAAAGAATTAAATATATAATTGGATTTGATGGCGATAGTGTTTAAAACTTGAGAGAGGGTCTAACCCTTCCCACTTAAAAATAAGTGTTCCTGTAACCACATGTGTATCAGCTGGAAGGATTTTCTTTAAGTTACTGTCACTGTGTCACCAGTACAGAAATTGACGGTAAATCTCCCCACTGAAGACACAGCTGGAAACAAAAACATGGACTGCCCTGATATTTTTCAGATACATTTTTAAGTTACTGTTTAGACAACAATTAACATTTCTAAATGCTCCCTATTACATAGTAAATTGTTACCTTTTTAATGCAGGTTTATTTTAAAGTGCACTAGTTGTACTAGTTACTTGTTTTAATTTCCAACAAAGCATTTTTATAACAAACCACTGTCTGAGCCTTGTAAACAGTAAATAATCGAGATGTTCTGACTTCATATGTAGACCATGTAAACTCTCCTCAACCCCCTACATTCTGTACTCCTGGTCTGAAGGTCCAGAAAAGAGAAAAAAACTGTGTGGTTGTGAAACCTGTAGAGGATAAAGAGGCAAATGAAGCTAAGAGTGTGGACACCCCACCAATCCCAAGCTTTGAGACGGGATGGCTAAAGACTGACACATTAGTAAGTGGCTTACAGTGGTGGCATGGTGACCATAACATGGTTCTGCTTTTATTTGGCATGTTGGGCAATGTCTAGTAAGATGCCGGACAATATATATTGTTTAAGTCTTCTTGAAATTGGATGATGTCAGTTGACATTACTGGACTAGAAATTTCAATTTATTATATTTTGTTGTTGAATACAAGTAATGAAGAACAATTGTATATAATACATAGTGCTTTTGAAACCTAAATGCCATTCAGCTAGTGGGTTACCTCTGCATTAAAGACAACTTCTGATTTGGTTGTTTTGGTATTACAGGCACTTTTAGATTACACTGCCTTTTATAAATCCCACATACTAGAATTCTGACATTCCTTTGACTCTCTTTAATTAGGCGCGATCCCTGGACATCACAGAGCCTATCCCAAGGCCAGAGATGTCTCATACTGCATACATGGAGCAGGCAGCACCACTGGGGTTAAACTCCAATAAATATATAAACCCAACCAAGGCAACGTCTCCCCCCAAGATAAGAGACTTTACTATAGGAACACCTCCACGACCAGAGATGACTACATGTTTAAATGGGAATGTGTTCAAGGTACTGCATTATTTTTTTTTATTTATTTTTTTTTATCCTATTGTCAAAACATGCATACTGACTGCAACAAAATAATATATAATTAGACAACTTTAATTGTTCAGACAACCATATCTTAAACTGACCATATTTTGTTTGGAAACTTTGGAGCCCTGACGCTAGCAATATTAGCACCGATAACCAATAAAGAGAGTTGAGTAATTTCAGCTACAATAACCAATTTGTTAAAGCCGAAACTCTTTCAATTTTTTGTGTATCTGATCATTTGTGTGTTGTCACTTTACATTTTCTAACTGTGGTCCAGTTGTGTGATCTTACAGTTTTTTTTTTGACTGCAATGCATTTTGCTGAAATGGTAAAAATTGGCCAAAATTTGCTCAAACCATTTTAACTAGTGCAACAATCTTTCTGATTTATGTTTAAGCCTGGACCCCTCAAACACGGATTAAATAATGATTAGAACAAAAGATACGTGATAATGAAATCACTGCAAGCTTCTCACGCATTATGTTTCCCAAACCCTACGTTTCTCCCCAGTATATGAAGCCGGCCTCTCCTCCCAAGGTCTCGGAGTATGAGAACCTGCTGTGGACACCTACCCGACCTGAGATGACGTCTGTTATTACCGAGGATATTTCACAGGTTCATGTCTATTTTATTATATTCATATTGGTGAAACTGGAAATTGTTTTAGAGGCTTTTCTAATGTTGACTTTGTTTTTTGTTTTTTTGCAGCTATTATCTCAATACTGTGAAAATAAAACAAAACCATCATGGCAAGATCCACAAGGCATGGATACTAGAAATAAAGAGAACAGGTGAGATTGTGTACTGAGATTGTGTACTGAGATTGTGTACTGAGATTGTGTACTGAGATTGTGTACTGAGATTGTGTACTGAGATTGTGTACTGAGATTGTGTACATTTTGTACGCACGGTTCCTGTGATATCTCCAGTGCAGTGCAATGTTGGTTGGAATGATCATAAGCACCTGTGTCGCTAAAGATTCTCAGTCTGCATTGTCTTCCAAAGACAACAACTTTTTAATTTAGCAAGAAAGGATGCACTGTTATTATTAGTATTAATATAGTGCCAACATATTAAGCAGCTTCCTCTCTAACACCTATTCCACATCAAGACCCTTCAAACAAGATTCTTGTTCCAAACCCTAAGGCTTGTTGTCTTTGGTACATCCCAACTGTACAAAAGGCAGGGAGCATCTGCTGCCTTTTGTGGACACCTAGGAAGCTTGCATCTTAGATACCTGGAATATATACCGAGTATGACACAGAAGTGACTGAGCTAATGAGACATTGAATGGCAGAACATTGCACTACAAGACTATAGTGACAGGAAAACTACAGTTCACCTGTCATAGGAGAATGACATGCTGCACAAGAAAAATAACTGCTAACCAGCACTGTTCACCTCAGACTGCCCTCCAGTCCTCTCTGCCTCACTCACCACTGTTACATGGAGCCTTCTCACACAGAAACACATCCCCAGCATCCCTATAGACGTGCAGCCCGGCTGCTAGGAAACAGCAGGGAGGGGTAAAGCAGGGCTCTGCGATCGACTCAGGTTGCCTTTGCAATCGACTGGTGGATCGCGATGAGCGATGATCTTCAGTTTAGATTTAAAACCCCGTTTTGTATTTGCTTGGAGCTTATCTATGAGATGAATGTTGGTGTATGAAAGCTGTCTGATAGATACTGAGACTATTTCCAGAGGTCTCTTCCAACAAATGATTCTTTGACTTGTTTTGCAGGCCGTGAGTGCAGATATCTTGAGTGGAGAAGATCTGAACATTCTGAAAATTATTCCAATCTTACATTCCTTGACTAAAATTGATTCATAAATTGGATACAAATAAGCTGTGGACCTATTTGCTTTGAAGAACTAAATGTTACTGCTGTACCTGCTGGCATTTATGCTTCCTCAACAGCTAAAGAGCTGCAGTTAGTCAATGGCCCCACTAAATGAAAGAGTCAATCAGCCTTTCAGTACTTTTCATGATCCCATAGGATGATCTCTCTTGGGGTTTGCTTGTTTTTTTCAGGGAATTTTTGTTTTATTAGTTATTGGCTGTATAGTACCCAAGATGTCCATAAAAATGCATTTAAACACTATAAGAATCCTGGATACCATGTTTATCATTCATTAGTTTCATGTTTTATTGTATGTAAAAGCTTTAGGACATTTTTTTTTAAATCAAGGCTGTTAATAGGTAAATGTTTATCATTGTAAATTGTATTTAATAAATATTAACTGTGCTGAATTTTGTCAAGGCAGTGTCTTTACCGCAAACAGAAGTGGAAACAAAACAATACCAAATCAATGAATGTAAAGACGTCCAGGCCGGATATTTTCTGGTGTTAACAGGTATTTGTTTTCTTTTAGCTCGGTCACTGATGTGTACTCCAGCTCTGTAGCAAGAATACAATTGCTCCAAGCACCTGGCTAAATGTGGGATTTAATGGTTATCAAGAGATTAGCCAGCTAACAGCAAGTCTAATTTGAAACACAGGTTGTCTTTATGCAACCCCTGTCCACTTTGTATATTAATGTTGCCCCTATGCCAAGGTTTTGAATCCCAGCTTTTAGTAAATGACCCTACTGAATATCAGGAGCCAATCAAAGCAATTCTCCACCTTGTGGTAACTGTCAAATCAAGATGCATTCTAAAGACTCCCTAATGGATCGTAAAAGATTAAAAAAAACAGGGCCAACCCTAGGGGATATAATCCCTCCTACATAGAGCAAATTCGTTTTTTTGTTAGTCCAAACTCAGTTCACTCAGCAGATTTCCTACATTCCTCAGATGTGGTCCAATTTTTCTATGTGTATGTTGCAGCTATAGCTCCCCTCAGGAAAAAAAAAACAAATTATCTGTTGCATCCCTGATGGAGCCAGTAAGGACATCTTCATAATGCTTTGTGAGTCCCATTAATGTTATCAGAGCCCCCCCTTATGAGAATTGCCTTCTAAAAGGTAGGACCCGGGGCGTGGCTTGCACATGGGCGGCGGGTAGAGATGCGAGACTCAGAGCTCCACACAGAGTGCTTTTTCCTCGAGCTATTTCTCCTCATAATGCCAACAAAAACACCGAAGACTGAGCACAATAAGAAGGGGATTCCTCCTGCTACACAACGCGGACAGCGGGGAACCGCTAGCAGTGACATTGCAGGTTTTTTCTCCCAAACACTGCCAGTCACTAAGGATCCAGGAGGGAAGGACGAGATGGCGGACGCACCATGCGGTTCTACTTCCTCACAGCTATCTCATCATTTCATGCATGAGTCAGAGCCTCCTTCCTCGCCCTTATCTACAGGTGAGCAAGAATCTCCCCCAGCTTTAAAAGAAATCAGGGCATTTCTCTGCTCTGCCTACCAGGTCTGATTTAGAGACGCACACATGTAGATTAGAAGCATCTTTTAAACAGGAGCCTGCTGAAATTAGGCAAAGCTTGGAATCTACACAATCACATGTATTATCCCTTACAAGTGGAACAAACGTCCTTATCTCTCAGAATGTCTAAGATGGAGGACCAAGTGGCCATTCATACCCGCCAACTTCACTCTACTGCTTATTTTTTGGATGATTTGGAATATCACAACAGGCGAAATAATGTCAGAATCTGTGGTTTACCCGAGGCCACTACCACTCCAGATCTAATGGCCACTGTACAAGGAATTTTTAATCTCCTATTGGACAGGCCTGTAACCTCTGAAATTCTTATTGATAGGGCCCATAGAGCGCTGGGTCACAAGCCTTCTGATGTATTACGTTCAAGGGACGTCATATGTAGAGTACACTACTTTCATGTTCGAGAAGACATCATGGGGGCAGTTTTCTGGATTTTGATGGCGCACAGTTGTGATTTTTGCCAAACCTATCTAGGTGCATGCTAGCAATGCGCAAAGCTCTTAAACCACTGTTGGTGGAATTAAAATCAAGAGGTATCCCCTATAGTTGGGGTTTCCCCTTCCAGCTACATATCTGCTCCCAAAGGTGGATGTTGACCTTTAAGAATATTGATGACCTCCCGAAAATCATTACAGCACTTGAATTACCACCTATTGAGCTCCCTCAATGGAACCAGGCAATTGCTGGTTTCTAACTTGTTTTTGGAAAATGATGCTTTCAGTTTGCCTCTTCTTCAGATGTATTCTAAAGGCATAATTTCGTTTTGGAATTTGATGGTTTGGAATCAAATTGCCCTCTCCAGGTCTACATCCTAAGAGTTATCCCTATCTACAATATCAATTGGTTTTACAGGACTACCTCTAGGAGTGACTGGTCTAGGCTGTGGATCTTGGCTCATGACTATGATCCCAACATGTGACTGTAGGCATAAGGAAGAGGCCTATATTTATCGCTGATCCTACTATCTACCTTCATATACACTTATGCTGCAGTTAAGTCTCGCGTCTCTACCCAACCATGCGCAAGCCACCCCCCGGGTCCTATCTTTTAGAAGGCAATTCTCATAAAGGGGGGCTCTGATAACAATAATAGACCTCACAAAGCATTATGAAGACGTCCTTCCTGGCTCCATCAGGGATGGCAACAAAGAATTTGTTTTTTTTTCTGAGGGAAGCCTTTAACCCGCAAACAATTCTCTTCTTTTCAAGAATTTTACTCATACTTATACAATCTGAAAGGGAAATTTGCTGATATGGATCCTGATCTCTTTCGGTCCAAGGTACATGACTATATTTCTGACACAGCATTACCAACTATACCTGCAGAAATTAAATCCCAATTAGACAGCCCTTTTACCGAATTAGAATTACAAGCATGTATCTCTTTAATATCTGGTAAGAGCCCGGGCCCTGATCAGTTCACCCCTAGGTTTTATAAGACGTTCCAGGAACCTATTTCACCATTTCTACTTTCTGTATTTAATGCGGTGTTGGCCACCTCGGTGTTTCCCGTCCAATCCTTAGAGGCTCACATACCAGTAATACCCAAACCGGGTCGGGATCACACTATGTGTATTAACTACCGACCAATTTCTTTAACTAACCTGGATAACCTCTATTCCAAGGTCTTGTGATGGGACGGGAAACACGAGACAATACCCTAAAAGCAGTCTCTCTGATAAATTGGGTTGGAAAATCCGCAGTCCCTACCTAAATTTTATCAGTTGATGCTGAAAAAGCTTTCGACCGCGTAGACTGGGTCTTTTTCCAGGAAACCTTGAAACGAATAGGACTAGGTCTGAATATGTTAGGTCCCATACAAGCTCTATACACTGGCCCATTCGGCAGAATCCGTGCAAATGGTATTCTGTCAGAGCCTTTACAAATTTGCAATGGTACCAGACAGGGGTGCCCTCTGTCCTCCCTGCTGTAAATTTTGGTTATGGAACACCAGCTAATGCTATAAGGAGTAACCCTGATATTAAAGGTGTGAGGATTGGGGATGACCGATACAAACTTTCTATTTCTGCAGATGATTTTTGCAGATGATGTTCTTCTTTATCCCATACCTCTATACCAGTGATTATGCAGGAAATGGAAAGGTTTGGTATGCTATGCAACTTTAAGGTTAATTACGATAAAACAGAAGCCCTAAATATATCAGTACCACCTGCAAAGACGTATTTTAAAAAGTAATTTTCCTTTTAGATGGCAAACTCAAGCCATTAAATATTTAGGGGTCACTATTCCGTCTAATCTGCTGAATTAAACTACAAACCTTCGTTGAGGATTATAGACTCTGCTTTACGCTCATACAATCATTTACAACTTTCATGGCTGGGAAGGGTGAATGTGGTTAAAATGAACATTCTGCCTAAGGTCTTTTACTTCTTCTCCACACTTGCATTTTCCACTCCTAATTATTTATTGTCCCGTTTGGATCATATGATCTACTCCTTTATTTGGCATGGGAAAAAAGGCCTGTATAAATAAATGCTCACCAGGAAGAAGATTACAGATGGCTTAGTCGTCCCTGATTTTAAACTGTATTACAAAGCTGCAGTGCTTAACAGAATACTAGACTGGACTCACAATAAGAAACACAAGGCCTGGGTAACTATTGATGAATGGATGCTCTCAGGCCCTGTACATTTAGCCCCGTGGATACGGCCTCAATTTAGACCCCATTCACCTTTAACACGAACCACTGTATCTCAGACCCTGTTGGTGTGGGATGACCTGTTGAAGCAAGGGGTCCTTTCCTCCAGACTCTGGCCACTCTCCCCATTTTTCCAAAATTCAGAGTTCACCCCATCTCTCCAAGTCTCTAAATTTTTGATTTGGAATATCAGTGATCATTTCAGGATCAGCCAGATCCTCATTAGGGGGATATCCCTTCCATGCTGGATTTAAGGGTGCCTGGGCACCAAGACAGAATTACCTGGTTGGTGCATTTCCAACTGCGAGATTTTCTCCAATATCAGCGCCCATTGACCAACATTTCTAGACCCCTTACGACTTTTGAATCTCTTATTTTGCAAAATGATAGCATGACCCACGGCATAGCGTCCATATATGATATCCTCTTAACAGAACTCTGGACCACCACGCCTAATTTTTTTTAAATTCTGGGAAGGTGAATTAGGGTGTAGGTTGGACCCTGATGAGATAGAAAAATCTTGTACATATGTACATAAATTATCTAGATCAGCTGGAGACCAGGAAAGAAGTTATAAGATCCTTAGCAGATGGTACAAATGTCCAATAGCCATACATAGATTTAACCCCACATACTCCCCACTCTGCTGGAGATGTAGACAAGACCGCCTATTGCTACATTGTGGAATAAGATATTTGCAGTCTACAAGAAGATCATGGATGACGATTTATCCCCACGCCTATACATTACTTTGCTCGCTATTCTTCCTGGATCTTATAAATCTATAAAAAGAGGCCTTCTGTGTGACTTTATAGTGGCGGGCCAAAGGATTATTGGCCGTCATTGGGGTTCCTCTGAAGGCCCTACTATGGTGGAATGGATTACAGAAGTGGATAGTATAGCAAGCCTTGTTAGCCAAATACTCCAGGAGACCGAGCTGCGCCACAACATAGAGTGGGATATATGGGAAATGTTTAGGCTGTCCTCCGTTGTTCAAACGTACCTCCAGTGAACAAGACAAAGTATGCTTCTCATAAGATTGTGTTCCCTTTTCAACTCAATATCACTGTGCTTACCTGCGGTAATTTATTACATTTTGAGTCAGCAACAACTTATGGGTATTGACAGCAGAATTTGTATATCCAGCAAAATGACTTTTGAATGCTTGTATGGTACTATGTCATGCAATGTCATTGCTCTTTTCCTGCCCCCCCCCCACACACTTTTTTAGTTGTCTATTTCTGAACTATGTTCTTCTTTGTCTGTAATTTTGTTGAAATATCAATAAAGACTTATTATACATAAAATGTAGACCCCCTCTGTCTTCTAAAGGCTAACGGTAGGGGGTCTAATGTGAGCATCTCATGGATGTTTTGACATCAGACCTGATTCCCAGGCTGTTAAGGTTGCCACTTGGTGCTATGTTTCTCTCATTAAATTTCAGCCTATTAGTACTAATTTAGGATGCAGGGAACGTTGCAGGGAACTTCATCACTTGTTGAAATGTTTTGCCTGCACTCCTTGTTGGATTTTGGATTTCCTTGTCATTTTCAATATCATGTTTCTTTTAATGGTCTGGAATGACAATCTCTGTATGTGCTGTAAAATCTGTTTCTTGGTGTCCCTGGGGACTCTTTCCTAGCCCAATTGTGCTTTTGGACAATGCTCTTAGTACTGCTTGCTATAACCTAATGTGAGAGGTTATGTAGTGTGATTTTCAAGTAGGCAGCAGTTGTCTTCTGAATCCTGTTACTCCATGGACTTTGATTAGGATTTTACAAAAGAAAACCTTATGCAGCAGTCTGTCTATTAATTCATATTTTATTTAAATACAAGCAGTGTAGTAACCTTAGCTGACTTGGTATGAGCCTCTGCACGTCCCAGAGATCAAATCAGTGGAGGGAGAAGCAGCACATGGAGCCATATACTGTCCAATCAGAAGCTGGGGAAAGGACAAGACCTGTAAGTGTTATGCAACAGAGACAGAACTGGATGCACAGCATATCTCGCTATAAAAACGAAAGCTGCCTGTTCTGTACTAACCTGAACTAAGCAGAAAAGTCAGAGCAGACATGTCTAGTGTAGGTGGCTTAGTGTGACACACAGACACTTGTACTTGTGAAATGAAAGGTCAGGAATACCAGCCATGTTTCCCCAAGCAAAGTTTTTTTTTTTTTTTTTTTTTTTTTAAAGGAGAGTAAAGAGTAAAAAGTGATGATGGGTTATTGCACATTATGGTAAAACATTGGGGCTGCCATTGGTGTCTTCATATTAAAAGTTAGCTGCTGTGCTAACTATCTCTGTAATAACCAGATAGAACTATCCATAGCAGCAAGAAACAGCATTTACGGACAAGTTGTTCTGCAGAAAGTCCAATCAAATTACAGATGTATTTCAAGTAAAAAAAAAAGGTTTTAAAACTTTTTCCTAATTTAAGTTAAGTTGAACTATAGACACACAGTTAAATGCACTGTCACATGGCACAGCCCTGACTGGCAGAGCAAGAGACTTGACTTTCATCTGCACCAATTAGGCAACCAGGTCTTGCCACTCCCCCTGCCTGATACTGGGCAGTGAAAAGAGAACCAGCCCAGTGCATTTGATACTCTCTCATCTTGTTGTGGAGTACAAATTAAGTGGTAAAAATTCAGCTGAGACTTTTTAATGTTTCTATTACTTTTGGTCCCAGCCAATAAAGGTCACATGATATACTGAAGAGTTTCATCTCCCCATACAAATAAGTCTAGTAAGAGTTTTATCTCTTTTCTGATCATTGAAAAATGGGTGTAGACATATAAGGTTGTTTTTAATCTATCTATCAAAGTAGATTTAAACAATCACGGGGCACAAAATAAAACACAACAGTACTGTATGTTCATAACAAAAACTTTATAAGGGGAAAAAAATGATTACAGAAAGGGCTGATAAAGAATTCACCTGCAAAAAAGCTACTGAAACAAAAATAATGGGAAATGTAATAAAAGAGGATAAGTCCATAAAAACAATCCCACATCCGCAATCAGTACGGTCTCATACGCCCAGATGGGGGTGGAGCTCTGTTAGGAGGAGTTATTGCGATGTCTAAATAATCTCCAATCTGGAACCTCTGTGATTGTAATGTGAGTGAATCTTCTGATCCTTTCCTTCCGGAAATTGTGCTTCCAATCTCCTTTATCCTACAAAGAAAGAAATAAATGTATTTGTAGTATACAGAGAGTACATGGACAGATAATAGAAGTGTTGCCCTCAATGGACATTGTATGCTGTAGTGTTTCATAACCTTTTCTGGAAACCCCTGAACTCCATTTAAGCGATAACTGCATACTCTAGACCATGAAGGAAGTTACATTAAATGATAAAGGTTTGTGAACACCTGACCACCATATCTAGCAAAGAACGTACTGTGGGCTGCCTTCATTGGTAAAATATTGTTCTATAGTTAAAAAAGATCTAGAAGTATATTATATTCTCAAACCTCCACTGGCTTGTGAAACAAATATACCTTGTGGTCCTCTTTCAAGAGAAACTTTGGCACCGATTGGGTTTGAACTATTTAAGCAAACCTTTGCTTTGGCCACAAAAGGTAAAGCAATAGGAATGTTTTTCTGCCTCCCTAGCAGTAGCTCATATTCATCCTTCTCTCAGTACTGCCAGGTATGGAGGAGCAGAGGGCAGCACTGGTGCTTGTCCCATAATTATCATTTATGCCATGATCACACTTGGACAGGCTGAGTGTTTTGTGTAAGCAGCAGCCAGAGTGAATAACAGATTTCAAATAGCAAGAAAAAAAAAATTATACAAAATTCCGTACGTACCTGTAGCTTGGCCGCTTCAGATCTGGATAAACAATAGCAAAACTGAAATGGGTGCCTTTCTTCCGGGCCTCGGGGTAAACTTCTTTTACTAAACTGGTTAACTCTTTCAATGTAGCATCCATCCTATTGAAAATAAAGATTGGCATTGTCACCATACACACAAGACATCTCCCCTCTCAGCATGTAGAAGAGATTAAATCACTTCTATCCGAATTGTATTTCTTAACATCAATGATACCCAGGTGTAAGGAATACATCAGTGGCAGCAAGACGTTACCATGTACCAGACCATACACATATAGTTGACAAGCACTCTTCTCACAAATGCAGAGTGAAACAAATCATCCCTCACCCCTATCCAGGCATTGAGAAGAAATTACATTTTTAAGTCACACCAGACATACCAAAAGTCACAGCTTCCGGCCCCCAGACAGAATGCACAAGACCACTGCAAGATCCAAGAAGCCATCTACAATTGTCATTCTCCACTGGCTCCATGAACAGCTCAACACATTTTTCTTAAGAAAAACATTCCCACAGCTTTCAATTGAAACCCACAGGGCAAAATAAATTCAGCAAACTATGCTGACACGGAAGCTATAAAGAACATGAGATAATGTGTCCCTAATGTGCTCCAACACAAAGAAAACACATCCAGCATTTCAGAGCTGAAGCAAACACAAACTTAACTTTGGAGATTCTGCTGTCATCTTAAAAAAAAAAAAAATATACACACACACACACATACATATATACACACACACACATACATATATACACACACACACAACACCCTGCCACAGGGCACCATTACCACCGGCTGAGCACTTCAGTGCCCTGCACACGTGATCACAGTGTTTACATGCATGATAGGACTAGTAGTCCCCAACCAGCTAGGCCTCTGTATGTGACTTAAGCCTGCATGCAGCAAAAAAGAACTTTACTCACCTTCTCTCGGTCTATCGGCTTCTCCGGTTCTTTCTTGATCTCCTCCTGCGTCACCCGCGACTCTACTGCCATTTTCTCCAGTTTCTAAACTAAACAGAACACACCGTGCAGAAAACCCTCCGTGACCAGCCACTTCCGGCGGCTTCCCTTTACGTACCACGCTGCGCGCCTTGTAACGTAATGGGTGACCACGTGCTACGTGCTCCTTGACGTAAGCGCGTGCGGCCCTATTAGTTGTAGGTGGGCATTGCGCATGGGTAGTTGGAGGAAAGTGAGGGGGGGGGGGTTGTATCTCCCCAAATAATGGGGGAACATGTCATTGGTAGACGCCGGTGTGTTATTGTTATTAATATTGTTTATTGGGCGGGATTTTCAAATGTTTCCAACTGCAAAGTCAATTGTTCCCGCTCTATGCAGTTCGTATATAGAGGACAGCCAAGCATCATTCAATGTATGCCTTCCCAGCCTGACTTGTCCTGACCCACCGCTTCATTCATTCATACATGACGTCACTGCATTCCACGTGGGTGTAACCAAGGGGAAGTCTATATAAACCTCAGCAATCCTAGGAATAGTGCAAAGGGTTTGTTCCTCCCACTGCTGGGCATTTTTTTTTTAAATATTATTATTATTAACCACCTGGGTGTTACACTGATGTCTAGATTTCTGTACCAAAAGCGTTACAGGTTTTAATTATTTTTTTTTTTTAAATTGTAGACCTGTAACTTACAGAACTATGTCCGAATAGGGTTCTAGTAGATATAATGAATATAAAAAATGTTTGAAACACACAATCATGTAAAAAAAAAAAAAAATATTTTTAATAATTAAAATACACAAAAATCAAGCCTAAACAAGAATACATAAATAAATGAAAAATACTGAAAATGCGATAATTCGGTATACTGTATAATAATATATTTTTCTAAAACACCTCCCTAGTGTCCTTGTCCCAGGCCTCTGACGCTAGGCATTTTTTGCCTGCCCCGGCCTCTGACTCTGGGCGTTTTTGCCTGCCCCTGCCTCTGGGCGTTTTTGCCTGCCTCCGATGCTGGGTGTTTTTGCCTGCCTCCGACTCTGGGCGTTTTTAGCCTGCCCTAGCCTATGACACTGGGCGTTTTTGCCTGCCTCTGATGCTGGGCGTTTTTAGCCTACCCTAGCCTCTGACGCTGGAAGTGTGAGACTGAGCAGAAATTATGGGGTATTTTGTGTGTACAGGGTATGCTATAGGTAGGTTCACACTCTGACCACACCCCATTAAACCGCACCCAATATTCATCATGGTTTAGCCACGCCCACCATATCTCCTACTATCCTAAACTGTTCTGAAGTTCCAGGGTTGGGTGATGTCCAAATCCACCAGAACAATAATATATCCCAAGGAAATGATCCCCAAAACTCCCCAGTCTAGTCCACTTACCTAACTCAGCTTTTGTCCAATATTTTCCCATTTATGTCCCACTAGGGTACTTTTTACACATCCTGGACAGCAGACACAACAAGAAATCTTCCTTTTAAAAGCTGTCTTCAGAGCAAGTGACTCCAATAGAGAGAGAGAATTTTGCAGGATTTTACCCCTTACCCCCTTTTGCAGGGCTTTAGCTCCTTAACATTCTATCCAAAAATAAGTTCTTTATAAAACACAGACGGACAAAACAGACACAAAGGGGAGGTATATATTCTTAAATATTTAGTATTGATTGGAGACAAAGAAATAGTTTTATTTTTATCTCCCAAAAACTTGTGGTTAGATAACTGGCTTCCCCCAAAATTGACTTTAGACTACATTAATGACATATGACTGAGGTAGGGACATTGGACTGTGAGCCCCTTCGAGTGACATGACTATGGACTTTGTACAGCGCTGCGTAATATGATGGCACTATATAAATACTTTGTAATAATAAACACATTGATCTCATGGAAGTGTGTCACCAGCAGTAGTCAAATGTTGCGCCAGAAATGGAGAATCTAGGATGTGCTAAGGTTTAGCTTTTTCTTCATATGTTTCCCAGATGTCCCTGAGCTTTGCCCTTCTAGCAAAAACTGAATAGAAGACCAGCCAGATTGGCAGAGATAAAGTCCATAAAACAAGTCAACAATCAGGGACAGGAAAAAAGGCTTGAACGAGGCAGGAAGTAGAGAAATATCAAAAGAAATCCCATGCAATCAATAATGCAGGGAATGTAAAGGAACAAAGAGAATCAAGAGGAACTTTCATGCAAATGTACTGCCCCTGAGTACTGGAAAAAAAGCATTTTTAACCACTAGTATAAATGGGCCTGTTTCAATCGTTACTTGCATTCTCAGTTTAAGACACTAGATGGCACTAAAATATCCATGAAACTTCCTGGTCATAGAAAGATTGCACTGACACTGACATTCTGCATGGGCAGACTGCACAGAGTTTCAGAGATTAGCCAAGATTACAGGAGTTATTACAATTAAATTGTATTTTCTTGTCAAGTGTGTTTTATTTTGTTATCTTTTTAGAGATGTAGTAAACTATAGCTTTGGGTTTATCAGATGAGTTTTAGGTAAGTATTGGGCTTTATAGATGGATTAGGAGTAGGAAATTGTATGTTTTTTCTCCCTAAAAATCAGAGAGATTTAGGGGTATCCTAACCCATTTTATGAACAGATATAACAAAAAACTTTTATGGTATACATAAAAGAGAGCACATGGAAGTTTGTTAGGGCTCACGCACAACACAATACATGCAAGTCTTGGGGTTATATTGATGCAGTTTCACTAGTTTGGAGTATTATAGAATCTGACAGACATAGCACGACTTGCTCATTGTCCTCCATGTATTGTTTGGTGTGTCCTCATTCTCACCAGTATGAGATATCTATATTTATAGGCAGATTTGGATTTGCAGCAGAGTGCAATGCATACAGGTCTTGTGCTATTAGTATTCTGATTGCCAGGCATTCTGCATTTATTTCATTTGTTGGGTTATAAGAGCGGCAGATTGGGGTATTAATCTGTGCCAAGGGAATAGACAGGTTAGTGCCATTGACAGCCATAAATATAGACTAGCCTGATGTAGTTGAAACTTTCCAGACCCTCTTTAACTTCATTTATGGCTGAAGATGGGCTAGGAGGGTTTTTTCTATATTTAGACTTTTAACAAGGATCTGTCATTATAAAGAAAAGTTCTTTTCTTGATAAAAAAAAATACTGATAAATACTCTAAAGAGTTATGCCAATAGCAAATGCAGTTTTTTTTTTATTTCAGTCATATAGACACAGTCTGGTAAATTTTACAGATAAAAGATAACATAACATATTCAGTAAGATCTCATGCACATATATAATTATTATAATTTATAGAAAGACATTTGAAAATGTAGTTATAATAGATGTGTCTATTATTTATTTTAATATTGTCAAGTCTGTAATTTGCAACCCATTTTATTGTACAGCACTGTGTAATATGTTGGTGCTCTATAAATTCTGTTAACAATAACAATAATAAATCTAAAACATTTTAAGGCTTTCCATAGACCGTTCCAATCAAAGTTTGAAATCTGTTTTACTGCATAATGGCAACTGCTATAAATCAATTCCAATTGGTCACTCAACAAAACCTAAAGAAGAATATGAAAATATCAAAATGGTCTTACAAAAGCTTTGCTGTCATGAACACCAATGGTCCATATGTGTTGATTTAAAAATTGTTAACTTCCTACTTGGACAACAAAGTGGATACACAAAGTACCCATGTTTCATCTGCTTGTGTTATAGTAGAGCAAAACAGGATCACTGGAAAAAAGTGACATGGCCTCCAAGGAAAAACAAAAAAAAAAGGTGAAGCGAACATAATTAACGAGCCAATGGTTGACAAAGAAAATATCATTCTCCCTCCACTACACATAAACTTGGGATTAATGACGCAATTTGTTAGAGCTCTGAACAAGGACAGTGATGGTGATGGCTGTGAAGGGGGCTCACAATATTATAAATACTGTAAAAATAACTGGATGCACAGAGCCGGGGCCTGGGGAATGAGGGATAAGGTAAGTCCTTTTTACTTACTGTCCTAGACAGAAGAGAACATATAATCCTTGTATTAGGGTAGTCCCACTGTAAGGGTTTTATTATTTCTTGAAGTTAAGCTTTATATAAAAATCAATTGCCCAGCACATATTTAAAGTAAAAGAATGCTGCTGTTGTAACCTTAACATGGCACTGCCCTCCACAGAAAGTTTGCTTGTGCACTAGGTCATGTTGCCATGTTGAATTATGGCCATCATTCTAATGAACCACTTTCTGTGAGCCCAGACTACCATGGGCACAACTCCTGGGATATGTCTCCACGTCAGCCTGGGCTCCTGGTATAACACCGCAGAGAACAGCTCTGACTTGATGAAATCAGCAATGCTGTCTGGAGTATTGGGGATCACCAGCTTCCAGTTCTAAAGAGAGTTGTGGAGGGCTATTGTAGAAAGAAAGGATCAGAGCAGGGGTAATGGGAACGCTGGAGTCTGGTTTTAACAATACACACATATACGGTGGCATCCAAAAACATGGTATAAGCAGGTATTTAGCAGAGCTCTATTCCCATATGTCTTCATGCTGAAGCTTTTGAATTTGTTCCATTTATGTGTCTGCAATACTGATCTTGTAGTGCTAAAAATATGAATTCATTTGACACGGTGTAACAGACGTTCCATCACACAGCCGTACATGATTTCTCCCTAGCAAACGTTTGATAAGCTGAGCTATACAGTATTAACATCATGTGTTACTGACTGCTGAAATTCCATTTCATTGCTTCCCCAAGAAGTAGCCAGTTGAGAGAAACAGAGAACCCATGCCAAAAAACAGGCCTGAAACTCATTATGTTTCCTTCTTACATTATACTTTCCAAGCTGCCTGCACCACAGCCAGGAAAATTCTACTTAACCAGAGAAGTGGAATCCTCGCCCAAAACTTCTGTTGGGGAATAGGTAATAAATGTTGCAAAATCTCAAACATCGCTATTATGTAAGAATTAGCTCACATTTTTAAAGGCACAAATAAGAAAAGTGATACAGCTCATCTTTCAAATAAAGGAGGCTGTAGTCATAAAGTACTATGGTTTAATAAAGCTGAACTTTAGGCTATTATGTAAAAAGCTGAAATACATATGAGGTCCTGTCAAATGAGTTGTATTCCCATCTATGTTTTCCTGAGATTAATATTATTATTATTATTATTATTATTATTATTAATAATATTATTAATAATAATAATAATAATAATAATGATAAACAGGATTTATATAGTGCTGTACATTAAATATGGGTTGCAAATGACAGACAGATACAGACAGTGACACAGGAGGAGGAGAGGACCTTGCCAGAAGAGCTTACAATCCAGAAGGTGGGGAAAGTAACAAACAATAGGGGAGATTTACACAACCCTACCACACAGCCAGACAGGGGTCATCATTTTTGGGGGCTTTGAACCCTTAATTCAAATGTCAGGAAGCCATTATTAAATTATACACTGAGCCAGAGTAACTCTTGGGGTAAATGTTAGCAAGGCTGCATTTTATGAAGTAGAGATGATTGCTGAACATCCATTCAGGGATCTTCACATTTTTCAGACGTGCTCTGAGGAGTTCACAATTGTCAAGAATTGTACACACAGGGTATTGTCTGTCCCGGAAGTGTTTGTAAGAAGTGCAGATAAGACAAGGAGTCTTCATAAATAAGATTTGTTACTAAAAAACTAAAAATATTAAAATAAACTGTGCTATATTAAAATATAACAAACAAACAAACTGTAAGTTGTTCTGGGCAGGACCCTCTCCCCCTGTGTCACTGCCTGTATCTGTCTGTCATTTGCAACCCCTATTTATGTACAGCGATGCGTAATATGTTGGCGCTATCTAAATACTGTTTAATATTAAACTGTGTCAATCTTTTTAAACTGTAACACATGCTAAACTTTGTGAGCAAGATCAAACTTAACACAAATCACTGTGTACTAGATCACTTGATCTTCATATGAAGAGCAATGCATTTGCATTACAAAGTGTTTGCTTCAACATGAAACAAATTCCTTTTCTTTACACCCAGCACAGCCTATGAGTTAAGTAGAGGATCACCTTTAGCTGCAGTGGCAGGTTTAGCTGTAGGGGTAGAATTTTGGTTAACATGGAAACAATTGCGATCAGGCAGGTTCTTTATTGCGGAAGGGACAGACTATGGTTCTTATGCAATAAAAAAAAACATACCTGCCTGATCGCAATTTGTATAAATACACTCACCTGTCCGTGCTCCATCATGGGCACCACCATCGTCTTCTTCTTCTCTTCCAGCTTTCCTGGTCTTTAGCCATCTTGATTGGCCAGGCCAGGACAGTTTATTCAGTCCTTACAGCCCCAGGGGATACCGGGATACCTGGCAAACCCTGGCATTATACACTGACTGAGCATGTAATTTTTTTCAAACAAGATAGCAACAGGCAGGCATACATTATTGCACAAAGAATGTTGCTTGTCCCTTCTTGCTAACATATTTTGCAAGTGGGACTATAGTTTTGCTTTAACTTTGAGATAAGGTTGAGGTTACAGTGGTAGGTTTAGGGGTTGCTTTTGTATTAAACATTCAGGATTGATATTATATTTACTGTGTAGTTTTTTATGTTTTTAGTTATTTTTGTTTCCTCCTCTGACAAAAAAAAAGATGTGGCAGCATTAGGAAGAGTTCTGTAGTCCAGCAGGCTGGGTTGGCAATACTACCTAAGAGTTTGTCCTGTGTTGTCAGATCAATAAGGAAAGAATGAACACACAGGAATAATGACAAATATACAGTTATTTTCCGGTAGTCGCAGCGTAATAAATAAATTTTTTCCCGACACTGTAATTATATGACATGTTTTTCACAGTACTTTATTAGCTATTTGACCAAACCTTATCAAATGTGGATAGTTTTAGTGCACTTTATCAGCCAATACTAATATCCCTTATCAAGCTCCATTTCCTTTTATTTTAAACACATTCTATAGAGCATTAACAACCTTATCCCAACCTGACTGGCAGTCACAATCTCTCAGTGATTGCATTCTGCATTCCATTTATTATCTTTTAAATAGTCAGATAACCAGCTAATTATCACATGTCAAGCAGCACATTCTGTTTCAAGGTTCTTATGTAATAAGATATTCACAAATCATTCTAGCTTCACATACAAAGGCTTGCAAGAACAATTCTGCTACTTTCCCTTTTAAAAAAGACTTCACATGAGCCCTATTTTTATTCCAATGTCATTTCAGGAATCCACAATCCTCAGAAAATTTTTCAGAAAAATAGAAAACTTGCTATATTCTAGGGGTAAGTGTGGAATGATATTTAATTGCAGGAAAACCACAGACAAATCAAGTATATAAAAGGTCTACTTGCAGTATTTTCTGTTTTATTTGTTTTCATTTTGTGCAATGTGCCCTTGAAGTTGTTAAAGCTTCCTTTAGCACAGCCCTTTTGCCTTCATAATTCTCTCCTTTAGGAGCGTCCAATTATTCTCCATGGTGGCCCAGCTCCTCGCCCCTCCCTCACCTTCTACATATTCTTTTACCTTGTAGCTGCGGATGTCACTTGAGTGCTGCTGACATCACATCCAAGATGGCGGTGCCCAGCAGAAGCAGCCAAAGGCTTTTTATTGTCAGCACAAAGGAGGCATTTACAAGTAAAGAACATGTAAAAAAAAAGTGTTAAAATTCCAATATAATCTTATAAGAATATTTTTGATTTAATAATTGCCCTGACAAGTGGCAATATTAGTGACATGTTCTCTTTAAAGACCCCAGTCTCAGTTAATTTGCAGAGAAAGATGCAGAACATCTACACAAGGTATATTTCTATTGACAAGCTTTCACTGTGTTTGGTAAATCAGTCAACCCAATGAACATTTAATTAGCGTGAATAGCCTAATGAAAGCAGGATTTGGATGACCTCCTCAATAGTCACCAACCTGTACCCCAAATGGAGGAAATATAAGTATTTGTGATGCATAGCTGGGTCAGCTAGTAGAACGTTTAGCCATCTTTTCCCAGTAGCACAACTAGCTCCTGTATATTGTATCATGAAAAAAAGACATAGTGGATAGGGCAAATGTCTGCAATGCAATGTCATGCTTATGTTCTACATATTTCTTCTTAATTCAGGTTCACATAGAGCAACCATTCTCAACCAGGATTCCTCCAGAGGCTGCTAGGGGTTCCTTGAACTGGGGCTGATTAGCCTTCTATTTGAAAATTCCTGTATAGTTATGGTGCCAACACAACTTGGTAAAGCTGGCGTCATGATGTTTCTAAACATCAGGTGTTATTCTAACAACCACTTAAAGGGGGGCATTCTTTCCACTGGCTACCAATTTAAGAGGCTTATTTCCCACTGACCCCCAATAAATTGTATCGCAAAAGTTACCCAAGAC